>NW_027142601.1:0-224002 GCF_026170545.1 Melanerpes formicivorus | reverse complement strand
TTTCCTTTCCTTTCCTTTCCTTTCCTTTCCTTTCCTTTCCTTTCCTTTCCTTTCCTTTCCTTTCCTTTCCTTTCCTTTCCTTTCCTTTCCTTTCCTTTCCTTTTTCTTTCTCTCCCTCTCTCCCTTCCTTCCTTCATTCATTTGTTCCTTCCTTCCTTCCTGACTTCAGAACCATGGTTCATGAGGTGGGTGCAAGCCCTGGTGTGCCAGGATGCCTTGGAATTCCAAAGGGTGCTGGGAGGCAGCAGTGCTTGAGGGGACACAGCTCTGGGGAACCCCCTGGGTGAAAAACAGCCTTTGAAAGGCAGATGTACAATTCTAGACTGTACAAACAGGATAAACCAGGTATGAAAAAGTCAATTCTACCCCAAAAAAGCTTCCTACATCTCCCAACCTGTGACCTTCTGCCTCAGCCAGGCAGGGTCAGCTCTTGGTCCAGAGGGTGGGCAAGGGGGAATTCATCAGCTCCCCCTCCCTGAGCTATTTGGCAGAGCAGGGGTAGGAAACTCAGCTGCCTTGACTCCCCGCAGACACGGTGGCCAGCAGCCAGCTGCTGACATGTGGCACAGGAACAAGAGGAGCAGCAGGGAAGCCCAAGCAGCGCCGGGGCCATTGTCTGTGGCGGCTGGTGCTCGTGCTGCAGAAAGCTGCCTCTTTCCTCCCTTGGTAGTTGGAAGTTCTAACATGGGCCTGAAAAGCTCAGAAATACCCCCATGGGCTCCCTCTGCACATTGCATCCAGCCAAAGGCAGAAAAAAGGCAGCATGGGCAGCCTGTCCTCATCAAGCTTCCTGACAGCCCCAGAGCACCCTGTCCTGCCTGCATGGGTGCAGAGGTGGCTGCAGCACCCAACCAAGGGTCCCACAGAACGCAGCAGGGATGGAGAACTCTTTAGCCAGCAGCTGCTCTTTCCATTACAAGCTGGTCTGGAACCTGGATGACTATTTCCCTGAGCTGGAGGAACACATTTCACTCTGCAGCCAGAAAATGGGGCCCCAGTGTCCTGCCCAGAAGCTCAGGAGGGGTGTGGGGGTGGGCTGAGGATCCAGAGCTGAAGCTCAACCAGCCTTGAAGGAGGTCTCTGAAGGAAGAGGCCTGAGAGGTGTGGAGGAAGACCTCACGGTTTGCAGTGCTGACGAACAAGAGCCTAAGCATCTTTCATCTTGCTCAGTCCCTGCAGAGCCCATGGACCATCCCCAGACTTTCCCCTACACCCCCTGTGCTGGGGGGAAAACCCATATTCACTGGCTGGGAGGCATGGATAGAGGTCCCTGCCCTGCACATCTTCACTGCTGTGCAGGAATCATTGTGGGGGGCTCCTGCATCACCTGAGCCAGCCCGGGATCCAACATAGGCAAGAGCAGCCAGCCCTTGGCACCAGCCCTTGGATCCATCCCTTGGAGGCACTGTTGGAGCCATTGCTTTGGAACCATCCCTTGGAGTCACCTCCTGAAGCCATCCCTTGGAGCCACCCCTTGGACTTAGCCCTTCCCACACCAGCTCTGACCAGGTATTTATTGTTCATGAATGGAAAGAAGACTTCAGCTTCAGTGACATCCTGGAACTTTATTTTGCAGGCTTGATTCCATCACAGGGATGAAAGTGGGTTGCTGGGAACCAAGGGAAGTTCTGCAGGCTTCAGGAAGAAGTGGGCTGATCCATCCAACAACCTACTGATCACCTCAGAACCCTGGCGTCTCAGAGCAGAAAAAAGAGGGACAGGGACCAAAGAAGAGTAAGTGAAGAGCTTCCCCAAGGACGCTGATGCCTGCTGGTGCCCAGGGCAGATGCTCTCTGCAAGCAGCATGCAGCCAGGCATGACAGGGCAGGAGCAGAGACAGGCCAAGCCTAGGCAGGAGATAGGCACTCACAGCACCTCCATGTCTGAACAGCCTGTTCCCAGCCATCATTAATCCCCAGGAAATGTTCTGTGGTCAGGCCATTACCACTCAAATCTGTGGACAAAAAATGATTCAGAGCAGTACACAACTGTGGGAAAACTGTCACCAAACTCGGATGGTTTCGCTTTGTTTCACCACAGAATTGCTAACAAAGCACTGAAAGGGAGATGGATCTCCAACTGTAACCTGACATTAACCCCTTGGTGGACCCAGCCAGCCTGCTGTTCACGGGAGAGTAATCCCATACTTCAGCTCCTGGGTGAGTGGGAATTCCTTAGATCAAGACAGAGAGACTGAGCTGTGAGTCTGATGGGTGATAGCTGCCCCGGCTGGGCGCCTGCCTTGCCTCGGCTCCTGCTGTCCTCTCCCAGTCTGCTCACAAAGCCTGGTAGGACTCTCCAACCTCCTCCCAGATCTCTTCTCTGCCCTCCTTGGGCAGCAGGCTTTCTCTGCTGGGAGGTTTGTGAGTCTGGCCAATTAGTGGGATCTGCCTCATGGGGCCCTTGATGCCATCCCCTCCAGCCCTGCAGAATCTCTTTCAGCTCTGAGATCCCAGCTTGTGGTCCAAGGGTGGCTGTTTGCAGAGCATCCTTCTGAGGGCTGGATCGTGCTGTGAGAGTGAGACCTTCCTCTTGGGTCCCTGGAGGCTTTGTTGCCCCCCTCTGGGTCCACAGAAGCATCTTCTTCAGCTCTGAGATCCTGGCATGTGGTCTATGAGTGGCTGTCTGGAGAGAATCCTTCTCAGAGCTGGACCATGCCGCGCATCAGGATGCATAATGAGATTCTTGGCAACGTGTCTGCCTCTTACAAATGCCTTCTGGAGTGGCTTGCCAGACAGATCCACAAGTGCAGCCTCCCTCTGCCGCTCAAAAATGAAAGAGAGCTTTGTGAAGCCACCACAACCAGATCTTTCTTGTGGGTGGACAGCAGCAGCCAGCCTGAAGGCAAAGCCCTGCTCGTGCCACAAGGCCTTGGCAGAGCACAGAGGGATGAGGGGGAGCGAGGCAGGGGCTGCAGAGGAGATGGGACACGTGGGAGGGTGGAGGACCTGGGGTGGTTTACCCTGGAGAGGAGCAGACTGAGAAGGAATCTTCTCAATGCTGATCAATATCTGGGGTGGGGGGGCAAGAGGATGGGGCCAGACTCTTTTCAGTGGTGCCCAGAGACAGGGCAACAGGCACAAACTGGAACCCAGGAGGCTCCACCTGAACAGGAGGAAAAACTTCTTTCCAGTGAGGCTGCTGGGGCCCTGGAGCAGGCTGCCCAGAGAGGTTGTGGAGTTTCCTTCTCTGGAGAGATTCCAGCCCCTCCTGTACATTGTGATCCTGGGCAGCCTGCTGTGGGTGCCCCTGCTTTAGCAGGGTGGCTGGACTAGATCCCCTCCAGAGGTCCCTTCTGCTCCCCACCATGCTGGGACTCTGGGATTTTGTGGAAGGAGAGAGAAGATGCAATGGGGATAAGTGGATAAATGGTGTAACGATGCACAGAGCTGCAGGAGAAAGATGGGAGAGAAACAGCAGGCACTGGAAAATGAGTGTGAAACTGGTGCTGGTGAAAGAGCTGCAGCCAGAGCAACCTGATCAGGCAACTCAATGCTCAGAGGGAATTTATGTCAGTGACTGGTTTCTCATACATGTATGTATTAAAAAAACATACTGGAGATAAAAAGGAGGCAGCAGTGTGTGTGCAGAACCTCAGCTCCCTCTCAAGCACAGAAGCACATCCAGACCTATATTCAGTTAAAATAATAATAGAAGAGAGCCCTGGAAAAGGAGCAAATTCTTTGGCTAATAGGATCCACAGGGAAACTAAACGAACTTAATAGCTCTGCAGGAAAGCCTGTGCAGCCCCTCGGCAGAGGGGTTTGGTGGGGAGGGGAAGGGAAAGGGAGAGGGGAAGGAGAAGAGTGAGGCCTCGGGAGCTGGAAGTGCCTGAAAAATGATGCCAGGTGTCACAGGGCTACGTGAAGGGCTCCAGGTTGCTGCTGTGTTCGCTTGTGCCAAGGAGAGCAGCTGTCTGGTCACCCTCACAGGGTGCTGCACGCTGTCTCCATCACTCCCAGTTCATTAGGGACCTGTAATCTGCCTACTGTGTCATTAGGAAGTGTGGATAATCAGCAGCGGTGCTGCGAACCTGCACGTCCCCGTGGCAGAGGCCAGGCAGGCAGGCAGGGGAGGGAGGGAGGGGAGGGGTGGGGGGATTGTAAGAGGAGAAAGAAAGCCAAGCGGTTTGCATTTTTCGGGGCGCCAGAGCATTTCTGCGGGTGAGAATGGGGCTGGAATGCTTTAGTAATCCAATACAGTGCCAGGCAGCTCCTGCACTGCTGCCAGGGAGCACGTGGAACAAACCAGCAAGGCTCTGGGGAGATGAATATCCATCTCCTAAGCTGTGTGGCACAGGGGCAGCGAGCAAGGCAGGCTCGGCTCGGAAGGGGCCCTGCGAGCTGACCGCAGGATTTCCAGCACCTGCTGCTGCACACCGTGGTTTAAACGGATTTCAGGACACTGGAACCTAACCCTGATCCCACTGCTGCTCTCCCCAGGTCTGTTCTCTCTCTCATTACAGCTATCTGCACACTCATTTGTACTCAACAAGCCTGGGTGACACACAGAGTCGTGGTTGCTGAACCTCACACTCTGCCGAATTCGATGTTATTTAAAACGTGCAGCGTGACACAGGATGTGCTGATGGTATCCAAGTACCTGAGGAGGTATCCAAGTACCTGAGGAGGTATCCAAGTACCTGAGGAGGTATCCAAGTGCCAAGTAGCTGAGGGGCAGAACCTTTTCTTGGCTCCCAAAGAAGAGTGAAGAGAGGAAGACCTGGCTTGTAGCTCCTCCCTGGAGAGCTCCATCTCAGGCCTGACTGCCGTGCAGAGCCCCAGGTGACACCTGGGAGGTTCCTCAGGTGGATTTTTCTGACAGATAAGGACACTGGGGAGGGCCACAAAGATGATCAGAGGGCTGGAGTTGGGGCTGCTCAGCCTGAAGAAGAGAAGCTTCTCTTCAGTCTCTCTAGCTCTACCCTGACATAGAGCAGGGCAGTGCTTATGCTAAGAGGCACTGGATGGTGAGCTCTGGGACTGGATGCAGCTCTGTGACCCCAGGGCTCATTCCTGGAGGTGCTTGTTTGCCAGAACCACCCCTTCCACCTCTCCTTTGTCACAGCCTGTGTTGTCTGGCACAGCCAGAGCCACCACTCTATCGATTTGGTCATTCTGGGGGTGAGAGAAGGGGGTTGAGGGTATGCAGCAGTCCCTGACAGCGTAATTAAGTAAATATAAATGAAAGAAAAACAGACTCTTGAAGTCCAGGGACTTTCACATATTTTCCCTGTTATTCCATCTCACTGGAAAAATAAAAGCTACTCAGCATGACCATTTATTAGCAATCAGGACGTGGGGCACTTGGGACCTTCTTGGACAACGAAGGTAACTAAAGATTCCCAACGTCTTCTCCCTGCATCTTGCCACCCCCCTGCTCCTTTCTGCTCCCAGACAGGATACTGTGAATTTTGTAAGGCTGGGACCTGAGGCATCAACAGCATCAGACAGCTCAGAGCTGCAGCCCAGGTCAAACCTCCAGAGCATCCTCACCTTTACCCAGAGTCCATTACCCAGCAAATGAAGCAAATCCCCTTAAAATGAAGGAAAGAACAAAAATATCCCAGAATATCACATGAAACCACCATAAAAGGATAGTTAGAAGACACAGATCTGCATCTTGCCCCCAGCATTGCTGTGAACTTTGCTATTCTCTGCCCTTCTAGACACAGGCTGAGCAGCTCCTTTGAAATCAAAGCCTTTGCACTTAGGTTGAAGACAGAATCTGCCGGCTTAGTTTAAGCTCAAGAGCTACACTTGGACGTATGGTAATGCAAGGTTGAGGAATCCACTTTGCCATCAGGACAAGGAGTGCTTCCAGCAGTGGGATTTTTGTCTCTGAAGGAAGGCTGGCTTTGGCAGGGGGAAGAGGTGTAAAGCTGTGCTGCCGTTGGGCGAGACCTGGACAGGCTGGAGTTGGAGCTGCCCTGGTCCCCCTGGCCCTCGCTGGCTGCTTTCCTGGCATCCAGCCCTAGAAGCTGGTAGTTCATTTTTCTTGCAGGATGTGTTCTTACAGCTGCAGCTTGTGCCACCCTGGGAAAGCCAAACACAATAAATCTCAAGACAGCATTTCAGTTGGACTTCTTCTTGCTGGGAGCCTCAGAGCTCGGCGGTTGTGCAGCCAAACCGCAGCCTTGCGAGGAGAGCCAAGCCTGGGTTTGTTCTCCCAATGAAGCATGAGACAGGAGAGGGCCAGAAGTGAGACAGACCTGGGCTTCCTCCTGCTGCTTCTGCTGGGAGAGGGGAAAGGCTGTGAGGACAGTGACCAGCATCAAGCAGCAGGTCTTCTCACAAGTAACTAATGACAGAACAGGAGGGAATGGCCTCAAGCTGCACATTAGGAATGGGCTGCCCAGGGAAGTGGTTGAATCACCATTCCTGGACATGTTTAAAAGCTGTACAGATCTGGTGCTTGTGGACATGGTGTAGTGACAGACTTGGTGGAGTGGGCAAAGTGGCTGGACTTGATGACCTTGGAGGTCCTTTCTGGCCTGTATGATTCTATGGTTCTTTCCCCTCCAATGTAGAGAGCCACCTTGTTCCCAGCATGGACT
Organism: Melanerpes formicivorus; assembly: GCF_026170545.1. Lineage (NCBI taxonomy): Eukaryota > Metazoa > Chordata > Aves > Piciformes > Picidae > Melanerpes > Melanerpes formicivorus. The sequence continues at coordinate 217,446 of NW_027142601.1, read as the reverse complement.
CTTGACTGTTAGAGCACAGACCCCAAGCACTGCATCTGCCTCAGAGAGTTCCCATCCAACCCAGGCTGACCCTGTAGTTTAGTTGTTTGGGTTGTGTTAGATGATAGGTTGGACACAATGATCTTGAAGGTCTCTTCCAACCTGGTCTGGTCTGGTCTGGTCTGGTCTGGTCTGGTCTATTCTATTCTATTCTATTCTATTCTATTCTATTCTATTCTAATGTACAGAAATCCAGGCTGAACATGAGCCAGCAGTGTGCCCAGGGGGCCAATGGCACCCTGGCCTGTATCAGGAACAGTGTGGCCAGCAGGAGCAGGGAGCTCATCCTGCCCTGTGCTCAGCACTGGTTAGGCCACACCTTGAGTCCTGTGTCCAGTTCTGGGCCCCTCAGTTCAGGAAGGACATTGAGACACTTGAACATGTCCAGAGAAGGGCAACAAAGCTGGGGAGGGGTCTGGAGCACAGCCCTGTGAGGAGAGGCTGAGGGAGCTGGGGTTGCTTAGCCTGGAGAAGAGGAGGCTCAGGGGAGACCTTCTTGCTCTCTACAACTACCTGAAGGGAGGTTGTAGCCAGGTGGGGGTTGGTCTCTTCTCCCAGGCAAGCAGCACCAGAACAAGAGGACACAGTCTCAAGCTGTCCCAGGGGAGGATTAGGCTGGATGTTAGGAAGAAATTCTCCCCAGAAAGAGATTGGCCATTGGGATGTGCTGCCCAGGGAGGTGGTGGAGTCACCATCACTGGAGGTGTTTAGGAAGAGCCTGGATGGGGTGCTTGGTGCCATGGTTTAGTTGATTAGATGGTGTTGGGTGAGAGGTTGGACTTGATGATCTTGAAGGTCTTTTCCATCCTGGTTAATTCTATTCTATTCTATTCTATTCTATTCTATTCTATTCTATTCTATTCTATTCTATTCTATTCTATTCTATTCTATTCTATTCTAAACTGTAAGGTCTCACTACCCACCTCTAGATTGCAGAGGGGACAGGCAGGTCCCAGCCCAACCTGCTGCCACCACCACCCAAAGCCTCTGCCAATGACAGCTGGTTTTCAGTCGGAAATGCTAGCTTCCAATCAAGCAGATGATTGTAGATGCCAGGTTTCTTTACTGCCTCCAATAATTCTTTGCTGGCCCTTTTTGGTTTGGACAGAATTGACTCTTTCATATATATATATCACTATATATATATTTTCTCACACTGGTGGCACATAATAAACTAATGATGTAATTACTACAGCCATAAATTTGTCACCTTGGTTAAGGCCTTTTTATGACTTAGAAGAAGAAAAGAGAAGCATGTCTCCTTTTCTGCAGTGATGTGGTTTGTGGTCACAGGCACTTTAAGGCGTGGGTTAGTTTGTGTCATTCTCCTGATTCAGGCATTCAAGGGTTTGTTTATACTTTGAGGCAGTCTTTCCTCAGCTGCCTGCTCAGGGACATTAAAACGTTTTCAGAGTTTAACCTCCTTTGCAAATCACGGAAAATCCAGCTGGGAAAGCGGGCAGGGAAGGCCAAGAAGAGTTCACAGCCTCTTGATAGAATAGAATAGAATAGAATAGAATAGAATAGAATAGAATAGAATAGAATAGAACAGAATTAGACTAGACTAGACTAGTGTCGAGCCACAATGTCCCCTTTCTTAAAGGGACAGCCTCAAACGGTCACGAATAGAATAGAATAGAATAGAATAGAATAGAATAGAATAGAATAGAATAGAATAGAATAGAATAGAATAGAATAGAATAGACCAGGTTGGAAGAGACCTCCAAGATCATCAAGTCCAACCTATCACCCAACACCATCTAATCAACTAAACCATGGCACCAAGCAGCCCATCCAGTCTCCTCCTAAACACCTCCAGTGCTGGTGACTCCACCACCTCCCTGGGCAGCACATCCCAATGGCCAATCTCTCTTGCTGGGAAGAACTTCTTCCTAACATCCAGCCTAAACCTCACCTGGCACAGCTTGAGACTGTGTCCTCTTGTTCTGGTGCTGCTTGCTTGGGAGAAGAGACCAACCCCACCTGGCTACAACCTCCCTTGAGGGAGTTGTAGAGAGCAAGAAGGTCTCCCCTGAGCCTCCTCTTCTCCAGGCTAAGCAAGCCCAGCTCCCTCAGCCTCTCCTCACAGGGCTGTGCTCCAGACCCCTCCCCAGCTTTGTTGCCCTTCTCTGGACACCTTCCAGCAACTCAACATCTTTCCTCAACTGAGGGCCCCAGAACTGGACACAGGACTCAAGGTGTGGCCTAACCAGATCTCAGCACAAGGACATGGACCTGTTGGAGCACATCCAGAAGAGGCCACAAAAACGACCCATGGCTGGGACCACTCTGCTGCGTGAGGACAGGCTGGCAGCTGGCTTTGTTCAGCCTGGAGAAGAGGAGTTTGTGGAGTCTCCATCTCTGGAGACATTCAAAACCTCCCTGGATGCATTCCTGTGTGACCTACTCCAGGTGCTCCTGCTCTGGGCAGGGGGCTTGGACTGGATGATCTTTCAAGGTCCCTTCCAACCCCTAACACTGTGTGATGCTGTGAATATTAATACTGGACAAATTGAATCACAACTTTCCAGCCATGCTGTGCTGCTTCCTTAAGATTAGTTTGGTTTGATCTGTAAATTGCATTTTTTTCCCCCCCTTCCTCCTTCTTGCAAGGGTTTTATTTTGGACAAAAGATAGTGCTTTCCAGGAGGCAAATATTAGAATGTCCCTAATCTCCTGAAGTGCCACATCAGCAGGGGGATTTCATTGCCAGGTGTACGTCTGAGCACTCCATGGCATCGGAGCTGCGGTTCTCAGCTTCCCTCTGTTCTCTTTTCCATCTCAACAAAACTCAGAGAAGAAATGTGCTGCCAAGCTGCAGCCAAACAGCTGGCAACAGTGAATTCTTCCTCTTTCAAAACTCTCCATGTGGAAAGTCCTGAAGTGTTTTGGGACTGTGCTGGGCTCCCCAGTTCACGAGACATAAGGAACTATGGGAGAGGCTCCAGCAGGAGGCTGCGAAGATGAGAAGTGGCCTGGAGCCACTCTGATGAGGAGAGGCTGAGAGCCCTGGGACTATTTAGCCTGGAGAAGAGTGGACTGAGAGGGGATCTGATCAATGCTGATCAATAGCTAAAGGGCAAGGGGCAAGAGGATGGGGACAGATTCTTTTCAGTGGTGTCCAGAGACAGGACAAGGGGCAGTGGGCACAAACTGGAAGCCAGGAGGTTCCATCTAAACATGCAAAGAAACTTTGCTGTGAGGGTGCTGGAGCCCTGGCCCAGGCTGCCCAGAGAGGTTGTGGAGCCTCCTTTTCTGGAGAGATTCCAAACCCACCTGGGCATTGTGATCCTGGGCAAGCTGCTGTGGCTGCCCTGCTTTAGCAGAGGGGGTTGGACTGGGTGATCTCCAGAGGTCCCTTCTGACCCTCACCGTGCTGGGATTCTGGGATTTGAGACATGCAAGTTTTGAGCTATGTTCCAGCATGCAGATCTTTGGGCAAGGTGAATCACAGAGCTCATCCCAGTCTAACACTAAAAGCCAGTGGTAGGGTTGAACTCTGTAGCCAGAAAACTCTGCATTTTAAGCAGAAGCTTTCAGACCTTTACAACCTTCAGCCCTTCCTGGTGGAAAGAGGAATACTGCTGGTGATTCCTGTATCAGATACCTGAATATGCATTTCTCTGTCGCCTTTCAAGGGCCTCCAACAAGCAGGTCATGACCCCACTGGGGATCTAATGGCTCTCAGAGGCAAAAGCCCTCTCCCCAGGGTAGGTTTTGCCACCAATTCTGGATGACTGCCACAGAAGAGAGAAAAATCACTTCGGAAGAGTCTGTCTTTGTCCACCTGGCACAGCAGGAGCGGGGTAATTGTGGCTGTGCTGCTCCCAAAAGCTGCTCAGCCAGCCAGCCCTTGAAAGACAGGTTCAGACATTCTGCCCTGTCATAGTCAGGGGCTCTTCCTGACAAACTAGTTGCTTCTGCTACTCAAGGAGCATGTTTTATTCATGCCAAAGAGTGTTCTTTTGGCCGTGTCGACATCAAGCAAGCGCAGCATAGAATGGGCCAGTTGGGTTCATCCCAGGAAATCATTTATCTCCCTTAGGGAAGTGCTGTGCAGTGCCCTTAAGCCCTCACTGGTATTTAATGGTGCGAGCCTGATGCTTAAGCACCGTCCCTGTGCCGGAGTTGTCTTGCTTCTGCCTCGCTTTAAGGCAACAACCACCAGCATTTGCAAAGGCTGAGGGGAGGGATTTGTTTAATGCAGCCCCAAGCCCCTGCCCTAATGGGTTGTTAATCCATACCCAGTGCATCAAATTTGCCAGCTGACTCCCGGGGGTCCCCAACATGCCTCCATCCTCCAGACGTTTGCTGGCAGCCTGTGGTTTCCTGGGATCCCTGGGGGAAACGGAGCAGTGACTGTAATAATAACCCCCTACACAGCCCCCCTCCCTCCCTCCCTCCCCCAAAAAAAAGCAGTTGGCAGCCAAAGTGATATGCACATTACTGGATTTATATGAAGTGCTGCTGAGCGAGAAAGATTTGAGGGGGTTTAACAGCTAGATGGGACAGAGAGATGATCTCAGAGCATTGGCTTGCGCCTCGAGGAAGGGCGAGAGCTTTAAAGTAGCAGAGAAGGAGAAGCCTGCAGAGGGAAGGTGTTCCCTCCTGTCCCCATGGGACAACCAGCACACCCATGGCATAGTCAAGAGCCACTGCAGGACCGTGACTGGGCCAGGCAGATAAATAAGCCCTACCCAGAAGTAGCCTTAGGCACCAAGACTTGAGCACAAGCCCTACGAGGAGAGGCTGATGGAGCTGGGGGTGTTTAGCCTGGAGAAGAGGAGGCTCAGGGGAGACCTTCTTGCTCTCTACAGCTATCTGAAGGGAGGCTGTAGCCAGGTGGGGGTTGCTGTCTTCTCCCAGGCAATCAGCACCAGCACAAGAGGACACAGTCTCAAGCTGGGGGAAGTTTAGGCTCAAGATGAGGAGAAAGTTCTTCCCAGAGAGAGTTATTAGCCATTGGAATGTGCTGCCCAGGGAGGTGGTGGAGTCACCATCCCTGGAAGTGTTCAAGAGGGAATTGGACCAAGTGCCACAGTTTAGTAGTCATGAGGTCTTGGGTGACAGGTTGGACTTGATGATCCTTGAGGTCTTTTGCAACCTTATTGATTCTATGATTCTATGATTCTGTGACTTTATGATTGTAAATGATGCAAGCTCAAATGATATTTAGACCCCAGGTCTGCCCAGTGCAGTGGCCAACAGAGAAACACAGTGGTGTTTCCTCATGTAGGCTCCCATCATGCTACAGTGCTGGAGAAAGCAAGGACCTCCTGAATGAAGATATTTTTATCCCTGCTGGAGTTTGCTAGCTCCTTGGTGATGTTTAAAGCAGACAGCCCATGTTAATCTCTCCTGTAACAGCAGGGATGGTGCATCTTTTCTGGTAATAGCAGCCAGAGACAGGCTTCACTCACAGGTCTGGTGTGCTTTGCCTGTACCCAGACCACTCAGTTATCAACTGGCAGCACCACCAGCTAGCAGCAGTCCTGCCCATAGCCAAAATCTCACTGCAACAGTTTGCTGCTTCACCAATCCTGCTGCTGGGTGCCAAGCTTCAGCCCCCTTCATGCTTCCCTGGGTCAGGGTTTTCTTCCCAAGCCTTGGCTGTGCTTCTGTCAGGATCTGCAATACCCTTCACACCGTCTCAGAGTCCCTCTTGGGTAATGCCTCTCAGTCTTGTGGAACTGCAGCCTGACTCAGGGCAACCCAACAAAGCAAACTAGCACCTACTAGAAAGGAAGTTAAGAGAACCCACTAAACCCCAACCAAGCGATCAAGTCTCGACAGGAGACTTAAATCACGTTCATCAGGAGTGAGGAGCTGTGGGATTAACCCCTCTGGTCGCTCCTTACTCCCTTCAGACAGAAAAGCTTTTAATAGGTCAGCAGATAAAAAAGCAGCAGCAAAAACATTCCTTATCTCCCCTGCCATGCCTGGGCTCTGTAATACAACTGATTCCTGCGATGTGCAGACCTACTCAAACAAGTTTATCTTCATTCGAGGAATAGTCATACAGCGAGATTGCAATGTAATTACCTTCTCACAAACCCGAACTGGAAATCTTCACATCCAGTCATTAGCTTGAAGACAGGCAGACAGGCAATTATATCTGAATAAATGACTAAGAAATGAATCCAGGAGACTCCCAGCCCTGATTCAACCTTCAGTTCACAATCCTAGGCACAGCAGCAAGCTGTCTGTCAGCTCCTCCTGTACCTGGCGCGATCCTTTGCTTGCCCCACACTCCTCATCCCGGCCATCCGTGAGTCCCACGGATGACCCAAGACCTCCCTCCCTGTGATCCTGGCGTGGGCAAGCTACTGCCTGCCTCCCCTGCGGTCTGGGATGGACCTGGGTAACATTGGCAAGGCCCAGCTCCAACACCTCCCGAGTATTTCACTCTTGGCTGAACTCCTCCTTCACCTTTTCCCTTCCTCTCTTTTCTCAGTAGGTTTATAAGCCTCCATGCTGAATGTGTGAAGTCTCCCAAACAGGTGAGCAATAAAATGACCGAGACCTCATTGCAGGGGAGGCAGCACTTCAGCCTAGTGGTTAGAGCATGCGGGCAGCAAGCCAGGACACTTGAGATCAATGCCTGGCTCCAGCAGAAACTTGCTCAGTGGCCCTGGGAAGTGCCAGAGAGGAGCAGGCTTCCACAGGGACCGTGCTTCCCTCTGCATGCTGCTTCAGCGCAGGTCAGCTCTCCTGAAGGGTCCAGCATCCACTGGCACCCACAGAAAGTCCCCCAGATGGTTAGGAGCAGCTCTCCCCCCTGCTGGGGCCATCAGCCTTCCTCCTCCTCACTCCCCTGTAGGACTGGAACACCACAGCTGGCTGGTTTCCAAGCCTTTCCCAGTGAGGGCGGGTGAACTGCGCTGAATATATTTCCCAGCCCCGCTCTTTCTGAGAGCTGTTTTAAAAAGCCAAATGCAAGACTCCCTTCCCATAGACCCCTCCAAAGGTCCCACACTTCATTGTCCTCCTGTGGGTGCCAGCACTACCATCTACCTACAGGAGAAAGGGCAAGCAGGTAATGGAACTGCCGGCCACCTCGCAGCACCCATGACATCGATCCAGGGGCTGCTGTCTGGTACTTGCCAGGTCTGCATTCCTGTTCCTCTCCCTCCATCCCACCATCAAGATGGATATTTTATCTTGTGTGATTATTTACTTAACGAAACACCGGTATTTGCAGCCCAGAGGGTATTCCCCACTGGGAGGCTGGAATAACACTTTTGCACAGCACAGTACATCAGGCTTTGGGAGTACTGACAGCATCCTTTAGAGGGGGAGATGGCAGTGCTGGGGAGGAGGAGCCAAAGCAGCTGAAGAGGTTGTTTGATTGTTTCCTGGTTGTGAAAAGAGTCAGCTGGTTATGGAGAGAGAAAAGGAGGAAGGAGAAGGCAGGGAAGGTGTGTGTGGGGGGGGGTGGCCTGCTGACGATGGGAACGACACTTCTGGCACCAGCTCTGTACATATGGAAGCCTGGATTCCTGGCGAGCCTGGGCTGTGGGTGGCCAGGTCTCCCTGTCTCCCTGGGGGAGTTGTTTCCTGGATGCTGCGCCTCCTTCCACCCCCAAATGCAACAGCTACAACTCTGCCTTTGTCTTCTGCAGAAACATCGAATTAACATGATGATGCACAGGGGAAGGAGCCTCACCACATGCTCTCCTACTCCATGCTCCAACATCACCAACAAGTCAATTTGGCTGCAGAAAGTCTCATCAAGGTCCCTACACCCCTGCTCACTGCCGGGCGACACCCAGCCAGGACCCTTCCCTCTAAGCCCCTTCGCAGCTCTGGCAAGAGAGCCACGAGCACTCCAAACCGCAGGGAGATCACAACCACATGATGGAGATGCGTGTCCCCTGCAAGCAGGCCGGAGGAGCAGCCGCGACAGTCACTTCCCAGGCAGGGAACAACGCTCTGAGCTGACCTCACCCGCAGCTAACCCCTCGAATCTCCCCAGTGATGCACCGGGGAGACAAGACTGTGGAAGCCCCGGCTGGGAGGACAAGGCCACGAGAGGAGGCGCCGAGCTTGTGCTCGGGCAGAAGGAGGGCTGTGAGCTGGCCAGAGCTGCCGGGGGGCTGTGGAAAGGCAGGGAGCTGCAGCCCCACAGCTCACATCGCAGCACTGCGAACCGTATCCCGGTACAGCACCCAGAACCGAGCGCACGGGCCGGGACGGCTGGACCGGTCACATGACCCGTGTCCTGCCCGCTGATTGGCTGTGTGGTGCATATGAACCAGGGTCCCGCGGAGGGTGCGGAGTGCGCCAGGGGCGAGGGGCTGGGCAGGGCGGACCGCCGAAAGCCTGAATTAGGGCGTTTTAAAGCATGCTTCTCTGGTCCTGGACCACACAAGCTTTCCCTAGGGTACTATTCCTAGCAAAATTAGACCACGGTGAGATTTATTGGCTGAGAAGAGAGCTGGAGTTCAGTTCTCTGTCATCAGGTTCATAGGCTGTAACTCCAGGCAGGCGCAGGGTCCTTGTCCCCGTTCCCTCCGTGCCTTCCCCCGCTGTTCATCACCTCCACAAGCAGGTTTTGGGGCTCTTTGTACCCCGCTGTGAGGGGGTGCCGGTGTATTACCCACCTCTGACAGGGCTGAGTGCTGTGGAAGCCAAGTGGGAGGTGGTGGGTTGCAGAGCACAGGCTGGGGTGTTTCTAGGGAGGGTTATCCCTATGGATTTGACAGGGGGTAATTTAACCCCTTGGGAGGTGGTGGGACAGCCCTACCTCTGAGAAGGCAATATAAACCCCTTAGGGATAAGAAATGTTTAGTGCTTGGTCTTCTGTCCAGAAAAAGTGCTTGCTGCTGGCGTTGCTTATCCTCTGTTTCACCAGGTCCTGGACAGAGCCTGTTCCCTGTGGTTAGTGTTTGGCAGCTAACAAAGCAGGGTCCTTTAGCTTCATCCTTGCCAGCCTCAGCAGTGGTGGCCCACAGGCTTGCTCTAGGGAATGCAGAAGTTCTGCCAGGATCTTGCCAAGCTTCTAGGCTTGGCGTGGGAGGAACAATGGAGAACGAACTGTGGTGGGGTCACAGTGTTTTGTGTGATGGAAAGAAGGCCTCAGCATATGACCAGAGACAAGCCTGAAAGAGGAAAGTTCATCTTCACAGTCAGCATCAGGCTTTGGAAAGCACAGGGCTGTGGGCTGTGTGGTAGAGTCCATCCACCTACAGGGGAAAACTGGATGATGATTTTGACCTCAGCCTGGTTTTCCCCAGCCTGAAAGTGCCTGGTGGTGCTTCAGGGTGGTATGAGAGCATGGCATCACACTGCAGCACAGCCACTGCTACCCTGAGCTTCACCCAACTTCTTTCATCCCCTCTCCTCCTGTTCACTATGCCACTGTACTTCTGGGCTCACTGAGTAGGAGCCAGAAGAACATGTTTGCAGACCTGAGTGGTAGAATGGTTTGGGCTAGAAGAGACCTTGAAGTTCATATAATTCCAGCCCCTCTGCCACTGGCAGGGACAACTTCAAACTGATATATTTCTCAAAGCCCCATCCAACCTCGAATGTTTCCAGGGATGGGGCATCCATAGCTTCTCTGGGCAGCCTGTTCCAGTTGCAGTTCCAAGTTGTTGTCTCCACCCTCACAGTAAAAAATTCCATTGTAATATCTAACCTACACCTACCTCTTTTCAGTTTGGAACCATTGTCCCTCAACCTATCACTGTACTCTCATACAGAATCCTTCCCCTTCTTTCCTTGCAGCCTTCTTTAAGGACTTGTACACCACTAGTAAGTTCTCAGAAATGCAGAGAAGTGCTGCTAATCCCACTGGGGACTTCCACTCTCTCCTTGCCACTGGTGGCTTCACAGACCAGCCAGGCACACACATCCCCTTCCAGGCTGCTCAACTCTGTATCTGGACAACAAACAGTGCAATGTGAAGGCCCTCCTCCAGAAGTGGCTCATTGTGAGCTGGTCTGCTATTGCTCTTCTACAGAAGGCTGCAGGAGGGTTGGACTAGGTGACCATTAGAGGTCCCTTCCAAGCTGGGTGATTCTATGCATGAGATGGGAGCCTGTTCTGTCCCCTGGGGCCTTCTTTGGCACAGGCCACGCTCAGCTCAGGAGGCTTGATCTTCAGCACACCATTACAGACTTGTTGGTCTGGGTGTGAGGGTTGAGCTGGCTGGATCAGGAGCCAATACTCTTTCCCTCATCCAGAAGCGGTGTGTCCTTCACTCCCCACGCACCTCACTGCGCCGCTTCCTTCCAGCGCGCCGCCAGCGCCGGTGCCTGAAATATGTCTCCTGTACCCTGGGGCAACTGAGAAATATGTAAACGTCAGTCTCCTTTGCAGTGCAATAATGTTTGGAGACGTTGAGGTCATTCTGTATTAACCTGGCAATGACACTGTTTAATCTTCCCAAGAGGTTGGAATCAAAGGGAAAACAGATCGAGCCCATTCCCAGGAGCGTGTCCTGCGCTTGCGGTTTTATAATCAGAAGAATGTAGCCTGTGTTTGTACTTTGCTGGGTTAGGAAAAGGCCTTTCTTAGTAGTTTGTTTATTCAGAGGTTAATGCATTAGCTGTAAGGAACCTGCCAGCGAGGGCATGGAACAGGAGGTCTTTTTCTGCCCGTGATGGCTGGCCTGTCAAAGCGGCGGCGGTTTGAGTGAGCACCCAGAAGTGCGGCTCAGGGTTGCTTTTTTTTCTGGTTGCTTGAACATCCTCTGCTGAATAAACAGGTTGGAAGGGCCTGGCTTTGTGCTCTCGTGTCTCTTTAGTGTGCCCACTTCTGGGTGGAATGGTAAAATACAGGTTTGGTCCTCGTGGCTTGAAGGCACTCTCACCGTGGGCCTTGCCAGAGGATGGGTGAGGCTGTGATGGTTTCCCGGTTGTTTATTCCACACTTACTCCTCTGTGGTTCCCCCATGCTAGCTCTGTGATGACAGTTTCTGTCTGTTCTGTCAAGATTTGAAATCTTCTTCCACTTCAGCATCTTCAGTATGTTATCCAGACCGAGCTGAGATACGAAAGGATTTGGCTGTCTCCTTGATGAATCCCAGCATTACCTATAACACTTTCAGGGCTCCCCTTGACCCCCTCAAGAAACATCATTGCTCTACTCTAGCCATTTTTAGGCATTCCTTGCTAAGTGTTTCTTGGCATAGCAGCTTTTTAGTGATGCTCTCACTGGCAGTGGGCACAGGGGAGGACAGGTCTTGTCCCCTAGTCACAGAGTCACTATGGAAACAACAGTCATGTACGGGGATGTTCCATCTGCTGCTGAGCTGGGGTTATAGCTTGTGTGAATGCTCTTCAGCAGCTTCAGCACAAAGTTGGCAAGGTCCATCTGTGGGTTAGAAACCCATTTGTGGGGCTGTGAATGAGCACAGTAGGCTTCAAAAGGGGTGATGCTACTCCATGGCGAGGGCTTTCCCCAGCATCCTTCCCTTGAAGGTCATAGTGGAGAAAGAGGAAGTGACTTCTGCAGTGTCTCCAGCTAAGGAAGAGCCTTCCTGCTGGTGTCCTGGAGGGCTTGAGGGTGGGTTGTATGTCTGGTCCAATCTCTGCTTAACAACAACATAACCTATGCATAAGGAAGAGAAAACCAACACAAGTGATGTATCCTGTTGTATGCCCAGACCTGGGAAGCACCCAGATTGTGTCACAGTCCTCCTGCAAAGATTAAGGCTACTTCCTTTCCCTTCTCAGGCTGCTAATGTTCCAACTCCCCATGTCCCTGCATCTTTCTGTCCTCAGGCATCAAACCTTTGTAAAAGAGTTGGTTACAGAAGGACATAAAGTCCTAACATATCTAATCTGAACCACTACCATAGACAGGGCAGGAGGCAAGAGGTTTTTCGTCTGTTCACTTCTATATAGCAGATACAGGTCTAGGGAGTTTCTCCTCCCCATCTGCTTTGCCTGGGTGAGACCACATCTGCCATGCTGTGTCCAGTTCTGGTCTCCCTAATTCAAGAGACAGGGATCTCCTGAAGAAAGTCCAACAGAGGCTATGAGGATGCCTGGGGGGATTTGAACATCTCTCCTGTCAGGAAAGACTGAGAGATGTGGTTCTGTTTAGCCTGGAGAAGATTGGGCTGAGAGGGATCTTACTGAGGGGTGGGTGTCAAGATGAAGGTAGTAGTCTCTTTTAAGTAGTGTCCAGTGATAGCACAAGGAACAATGGGTTTAAGCTGGAACACAGAAGGTTCCACCTCAATGCAAGTTAAAACTTCTTTACAGTGAAGGTGACAGAGCCCTGGACCAGGCTGCCCACAGATGTTGTGGAGTCTTCTTCTCTAGAGACTTTCAAAACCCATCTGGATGTGTTCCTGTGTGGCCTGCCTTAGGTGAGCCTGCTGTGGCAGGGAGGTTGGACTAAATGATCTCTAGAGGTCCCTTCCAACCCCTAACTTTCTGTGATTCTGTGAAGTCAGAGCTTGGAAATGACTGTAGAGGTAAGAAGGGCCTTCAGTGTGGCTTTGCCTGCGCCTGCAAATCCAGCCTGAATTAGCCACCTCCTGAAGGAGACAGTTCCAATATTAAAGGGATGAAGGGCATGATCCTTGTCAGCTCTTCTGATGCCCTTTGTTGGCTGTCTTCTGTAAGCTCACACTCGCTTTTAAAGGCACGTATGGTAATGATTCTTCTCCCATCCTCTGCACAAACCCCGAGAGGATTCCTCTGGCTAATGTGATTACAGAGGAGACCAAACAGGGAGATGGACTCGGAGAGACAAAGCTCTTGGTTAAACAACATGGATGTCTCAAATATTTGCCAACACTTGCAAACACAAATATTTACGCCAGCAGCAAGAGCCAAGGCATATTTTTTTGCTTCAAGATGTATTAAATGTTTCCTTGAGTGTGCAGAATTGGGGAAGAGGTCCTTATATCACTCGCCGGCTCATTTTCCAGGCCACTGACTGCGCGCTCACTTCTTTGGCACATCTCGCCGTGAACGGTTTCTTGCTCCTCGGATTTTACTGACTCCCCTGCTTTCCCTCAAAGTCTTTTGCAGGGAGGGAGAACCAGTCTGTTTTCTTTTTCTTTTCTTCTTTGTTTTCTTTCTTTTTTAACCTCCAGCCAGCAAAAGGGTGAAGCAGACTGCAAAACGTCGCTGCAGAGCTGATTGTTTGTGGCTCTCCCTGTCCCTCGTGACCTGCTGGCTCGCTGCAAGGTCGCACACGTCCAAGGGGATGCAGGGACCTTGGAAAGGCATTGAGCCTAATGAGTCTGCTTGGAGCTACAGCCCAGCCCTTGGCACGTTCATAGAATCTCAGAATCCCAGAATGGGGGCGGGGGGGAAGGGTTGGGAGGGACTTCTGGAGATTATCCAGTCCAACCCCACTGCTAAAGCAGGGGCACCCACAGCAGGTTGCTCAGGATCACAATGTCCAGGTGGGTTTGGAACCTCTCAAGAGAAGGAGACTCCACAACCTCTCTGGGCAGCCCAGGCCAGGGCTCCAGCGCCTTCACAGGCAAGAAGTTTCTCCTCATATTGAGATTGAACCTCCTGGGTTCTGGTTTGTGTCTATTGCCCCTGTTGATGGGCACCACTGAAAAGGGTCTGGCCCCATCCTCTTGCCCCCTGCCCTTTAGCTATTGGTCAGCATTAAGCAGATCCTCTCTTAGTCTGCTCTTGTCCAGGTTAAACAACCCCAGGTCTCAGTTTTTCCTCATCAGAGAGATACTCCAATCCCCTCTCTTTGTAGCCTCTGCTGTACTTTCTTCCATAGACCCAGAGTCCCTAGGCTGGAGTGACACACTTGAACTTGGGGAGTTGCCCAGTGTGTGCAAACCAAGCTGCCCCACTTCCAGAGGGATGCCCAGCCTGCCACTGTCACCCTGTGATAAATGATACCATTTTTTGGAGGCCTGCCTTTGCAGGTGGATAACCACCAGCAGTGCTGCTGCTGCTGCTGGTACCACTGCTTGTAGGCTTCTTCTTGGCAGTTCAAGGAATGTCTCTGATGCTGGGACACTGCAGGAGAGAGCTCTGATCTTTCTCAGACAGCTGCGTTCCCCTTATAAAACAGTATTTCGTGCTAACAATAAATGTGAAGCTTATTTACAGTCTCCAGCACTGGCAGAGCAAAAAGGGGAAGCGACAGGCAGCTCCCTCATGGAGAATCAGGGGGGGATTAACCAGTAGCAATAAAACTTCAGTCAGTCTTTTCCCCCGATCAAAGGGGGATTAAGCCTGGCCCTGGTCAGTCAAACTTCAGCTGAGGAATGAGGACGTTCCTGTGGGGTGTGTGCTGCAGGCCCATTGGAACAGAAACTAAGAGGCAGATGAAGTCTTGGTGTGGTCTGATGCCACAGACAGTTATGGAGGGAGGGAATATTGTGAATGAATCCAAATCATAATCCTCTTCCAAGCTGTTTGGCTTGTAGAGGCTTAATAACAGCTGCACAGATGTTTGGTTGGGTTTTTTTTTTTTGGAGGGGGTAATAGAGGGCAGATGAGGTTGGGCTTCCTCTGCAAAGACAAAGGGAGCCAAAATGCAGTGGAGCAAAACTAGAAGTGGGTTGGAACAAAACTAGAAGTGGGTAGATTCAGACTGGATATTAGGAAGAAGTTCTTCGCCCCATGAGGGTGGGGAGAGACTGACACAGGTTGCCCAGGGAGGTGGTGGCAGCCTCATCCCTGGAGGTTTATGCAGCCAGGCTGGATGTGGCTGTGAGCAACCTGCTGTAATGTGAGGTTTCCCTGGCCATGGCAGGGGGGTTGGAAATGGCTGATCCTTGAGGTCCCTTCCAACCCTGACAATTCTATGATTCTGTGAAAATGGTACCTCCAAAGCCCAGAGATGAAGTTGTTCATCCTGCTGGTCAGGGAGCAGCAGTAGATACCCTGTGTCTGGAACCAGTGGGCCCAGAGACGCTCTGCAATGAAGCACCTTAACATACAAGCAGTGGGAAAAATGCTGTGTGAAACTGGGTGGGAAAGTGGGAGATTTTTGGTGGGAGCACAATGTTTCTCAGCGTGTTAGCAAACTAGAAAGGAGCATGGGCTGCTTTGGGTGTTGCTGCAGGTATTCCACACAATCCCAGCAGCAGCAAAGCTCCAGTGGGCAGATTGGACAGGGGCTGAGGGATGGCAGGAGACACCACACATTTTCCCAGGAACACAGCAGACAGTGGCACTGTGGCATGGCCAAGATGGGACCTGGGAAAGGGCTGTTCTGAGCCAGGGAAAGGTGAAGAGGATTTTGTGGGTGCTGAGGATTAGATGTGGGAAGGTTGTGTTGAGGCCTGGGACCAAGAAGCATTAGCAGGGACAGATGGAGGAAGCTTGCCTAACATCTTCCCACTCTTTGGCTGTCTCCGTCTGGCACTATCAGCCCTTTGCTTAACAACATAATTCATATTGGCACTCAAATTCACACCCACGTATCTGCAGGGGAGTGCACAGCCCTGACCTGTACTGCCAGTGTGGTTCAGCATGTGAGCTGTTGCTGGACCTCACTGGAAGGAGATGCTCCCTCAGTGTCCTGCATTTCCACACTCTGCGCTTAATTAACGCTTTTCATGCTTGACTGAGGATCGAGACATAAACAAAGCAGTGAAGATACCAGGGTAGATCAGTGGAACATCTCTATGGTCCACTGCCTGGGAAAGGCAAGGAAGGAATGGACCCACGGTGCTGGCTTTTGGGTTGTGACGCTCTCTGGTACCATATCATAGAATCAGAGAACTGTCAGGGTTGGAAGGCACCTCAAGGATCAGCCAGTTCCAACCCCCCTGCCGTGTGCAGGGACACCTCACACTGCATCAGATCGCTCAGAGCCACATCCAGCCTGGCCTTAAAAAACCTCCAGGCATGAAGCTTCCACCACCTCCCTGGGCAACCTGTTCCAGTGTCTCACCACCCTCATCACCCACAAAGAAGTCTGGGTTGTGACAGTCGGTGTCATAAGTGGCTTCCCTTGATCCTGCTGCATGTCTGGATGCCTCCTTACGGCCTTTATCCTCTTCACGCTGCTCTGTGGTTAAACCCAAAGCTGTGTTTCCTGGAGAGTGGCCCTCTTCCAACTTTGGGGGTGGAAATGAGGGCCTTTGCGCTGCGTTCCTTCCTGCATTTGGCAACAACAAATGGAGATGTTCAGAGGAAACAATGCAGAGGAACGTTTCACATGAGCGAGACGCACGCATGAAGCATTTTTGGCATGGTGGTGTGGGAATTTGGCACAGGCTGTGGCTCACAACCTCGAAGTCTCTCTTGTCTGCAGCAGCAAGTGGTACCTACAGCCACGATGTCTGCAGTGCTCGCCCTTGTCCCAAGGAGGAGGGTCTCAGATGAGACTGAAACAGAAAGCAACGCTGCTCCGAGAGGTTTCCTTTAAGGAAGAGTCCTGAATCCCTCAAACTGGTTGACTCCAGGAGACGTGGATGTTGTCCATGGTTTTGCTGGCATAGCGCTCGTTTTTCTGCTGCTGCCTGGAAGGATGTAGCTATTTCACACCCAGAAGGGACTACAGCAAACCATGTGCTCTCCCAGTTTGTGGAAGTGGCTGAGGAGACAGCCCTCCCTGTGGCTTCGGTTGCACTGGGAGATGCCTTCGAGGCAGTGTGGAGCAGCATCTCGCAGCGTCCTCCGGGGACCGTGACTCCAGATGAAAACAGCAGCCAAGAGGAGCCAGAGCTCACTCCTTGCACCACAAGTGCGAGGTCCATAAACTGAGATCCCTATTGTTTCCCTTCTTGAGTTTGGAACTGAAAGCCAAGCGGATGGGCCCTGCTCCTTCCCTCAGCCCAAAGGAGTGATAAAGGCAGGCCTATCCCCGCCAAAAACATCAGGCCTCCATGGTTCTTATTTAATGGAGGCAAAGGGAATAGCCCAAAGATCCCATTCCCTGTCTCTGCTTCAAGATACACCTTCCAATCTGAAAACTTGTGAATCTCTGGCAGGCTTTCTTTTTTTTCTTTTCTTTTCTTTCTTTTTTTTTTCTCCCTAGAAAAACAAACAGAAAAAAAAATGTTGTTTTCTGGCCAAAAAGCCCAAGCTGTTCATTTCTTCCCTCTCTCTCTGTTTTTCCCTTTTTTCTGGGGAGTGGGGGGGGTTGGGTGGTTGTGGTTTTTTTTCTGTTCCAGGGCTGTTTGTGAGCAGCTAGGCGAGGAGGACACGCTGTATAAACATGGTACCAGCAGGGTGTTTGGAATGCTGCTCACTCTGGACCTCCTCCCCATGGAGGAGGAGGAGGAGGAGGAGGAGGAGATGGAGGAGGCTGGAGGGGTGGGGGAGTCTGGGTCACGGAGCAGAGGGCAGGGAGAAGACAGCTTCTCTTTTCTGCTTGCGTGTCCAAATCTTCCCAGCTGAGAAGAGGAACTGGTGTAGGCTGGTCCTTTTATTTGGCGCTCTCTCCGCTGCTTCTCCTTTCATCCCCATGTGTCAAACAGCTTGTAGGCTTTTATTTCAGGGGGCCAAGGAATTTGAACTAGAGGCCCAAATACTTCAAGTATCTTTTGATATACAGAGTCTTGAAGCAAAGTTCAGTGGTGTCTCGAGCCAGCACACTGTGGCTGGTAGCTTTTAGAAGGAAAGCCTGGGGTATGAGATGGTCCTAGATAAGTGATTTAAAAGTGGGGAGTCTCACTTGAGGGATGTGGGCACCATTTCAGTCCAGACTCACACAGAGCTGCTTGGTTCCTGCAAAGTGCTTGGCCAAGGTGAGGGAAGCATTCTGGGGAGGTATGAGAGTCCAAGAGGAAGAACCTCCACATGGCCCTGGTGTGGAGCATGAAGGGGGAACCATGACAAGAAGTGAGGTGGTCCCTGGAGTTTGGCTTGTGAGCTGTGTCTGCCCACCTGAGACCCTCTGCTGAGTCACACTTTCCCTGCCATCAATCTATAACCAGGGCTGTGGAAGTCCCATAGTGTCCTTCCACTGGGAGCTTTTCTCTGCTTCACACAGAAAGTGGCCATCACATCACTCTGCAAAGGAATGCCCTTTGGTAAAGGGGAAGTGGAGGCCAAATAAACAGTGGGGCTTGTCAGAGGGTGCAGAAAAAGGAGTCTTACTTCTCATCTCTTTCATCTTCAGGATAACTAAGGGTTTCACCATGACAGTTTGGCCATTTGTAGGAGAACTTGGCCCAGCACTGAGGCAAAGATGACTGTTGTGTATTCCAGACATTTTTTGGTGCTATTCAGATCAAAGAGCAGCGACTTCACCCCTCCCTGTGAATGAGCTTCAGCCTGTCGAACGGCAGCAGCTGATGGCTAGAGATAGAGTACAGCCTGCTGGGAAATGCAGTCTCCAAGGGCCATCCCTCAGTAGTGTGAACACCAAGGCTGTGTTCGTTTGTTCCACATGAATTTAGATCCTCCTTTGGCTTCCCAGTGAGTGGCTTCTCACAGGGCATAATGGTCCCAGTGAAAGCCCATTGAAGTCAATGGGAGTCTTTCTGCTGACGTCAGTAAGTTTGGAGCTGGTCCCATGCATGCGGCCCTCCTGCTGGAGAGAAATCTTCTGTGTCTGCATGAGGTACTGCTGTTGCATCACTCATTGTCTATAACCACAGTTCAGCTGGTGTTGCATTGCTAAACTGACAACTGGAAGCATTTAAAAGGGAAGGAGGGGAAAGAGCTGACCGTGCCCCCTCTGCCCAGGGGCTGGTACCAGGACAAGTGGAGACCAAGTGGTGAGTGGTGCCCCGCAGGGGTCGGCACTGCCACCGCTGCTGTTTGACATCTTTGTCAGCAGCGTGGCCAGTGGGATCGAGGCACCCTCAG
Organism: Melanerpes formicivorus; assembly: GCF_026170545.1. Lineage (NCBI taxonomy): Eukaryota > Metazoa > Chordata > Aves > Piciformes > Picidae > Melanerpes > Melanerpes formicivorus. The sequence continues at coordinate 198,697 of NW_027142601.1, read as the reverse complement.
CCAATCTGCCAATGGCACCAGGCTGTGTGGAAGGGATGATCATCCAGAGGCAGGAGATCACCCAGAGGGACCTGGGCAGGCTTGAGAGGCGGCCTCATGAAGTTCAACAAAGCCAAGCATAAGGTTCTACACCTGGGTCAGGGAAATCCCAACCACAGATACAGGTGGAGAAGGGATGGAGAGCAGTCCTGAGGAGAAGGACTTGGGGTTGCTGGTTGAGGAGGAGGTCAACATGAGTTATGAACATTCACCACAGCAAGGAAAGGCAGCTGTATCCTGGGCTGCATCAAAATCAGTGTGGACAGCAGGTCAAGGAAGGAGATTCCGCCCCTCTGCTCTGCTGAGAGCCCACCTGTAGTGCAGGGTCCAACTCTGGAGTCCCCAGCACATGGAGGACATAGAACTGTTAGAGCAGGTCCAGGGAAGGCCAGGAAGATGATCAGGGTAGAACAGTTGGAGTTGTTCAGCCTGGAGATGAGAAGGCTCCAGGGAGACATAGGAGCCTTCCAGTAATTGAAGAGGGACTACAGCAGAACTGGAGAGGGGCCTGAAACTAGAAGAAACTAGATTTAGATTAGACATTAGAAAGAAATTCTTCCCCATGAGGATCATGAGGCACTGGAACAGGTTGTTCAGAGAAGTTGTGGATGCTCCAATCCTGGAAATGTTCAATGCCAGGTTGGATGGGGCCATGAGCACCCTGGTATAGTAGGAGGTGTCCCTGCCCATGGCAGGGGAGCTGGAACTACCCAACCCAAGCCATTTTATGGCTCTGTAACACAACCTGAACATAGGGAGATCTTCTGGTCAGTGCCTTCAGTGGGGCTGAGCTCATCCTTTCAGAAAAACTTCCCATGTCCCTGAGGTTCAGTGGTGGAAGAGCACTGAAGAGAAATGGGTTAAAGTACCCACTACTTGCACCCTCTGGAAGATGTCAGGGGCTGAGAGGGGACTGTGAAATGAAGTTGTGGCAGCTCTGAATTTCTTCTCATTTCTTCTGGAGAGTGACTACAAACCAGCAATTGTTACTGTGAGGACTTTTGGGATCTCCCAAGAGCTGGGAGATGACGGCGTTTGGGGTACGCTATACTGGGTGGTGCCAGCCCTCCCCAGATTAGCAAGCTCTTGAGAAGCAGCCTTTGGAAAAGGCAAGATGGAACCCATCAGCTGATCAGTGAAATTGATCTGTGTGCGAGGCTGTGGCTCTGTGATCCTACTGGGTCTGAAACCTGGTGAGGCCTGAGAGCTGCTGCCTTCTGCAGAGACCTTCCCTTGTGTGCTCCTGGCTGCCAGCCCTACCTTGGCTCTGCAGGGTGCCGTTCCCCACGCTCTCACGTGCCATCCTCTGCACCCGTTGGTGGCTGGCTTCTGCTGCAGAGCACTGAAACCCTTCCAAAGCAAACAGAGCACAAAGGCAGAGGCCACCCTTCAGAATAGGGGCTTGCTGCTGGCTGAGGGCTTGAAACAGGGGAGCTGGCTGCAGGCAGGCAGCAGCTGGGCTAGGTCTGACGACAGTCAGAGTGGGGTGCTAAAAATGTGCCCTAGTGGTGCTTACACTTGGCACATCCCTTGCAAACAAGCAAGTGTGGAGGGTTGTGGTTCCTGTTTTCCTTGCTGGGATGTGGTGCCTTTCCCCCTGAGCTGACTGACGGACTGAGGAGGTGAATGCCCCTTTGCATCAGCAGCAGTGGGCAGGAGAAAAGGCAGAGGCCAGCTGCTGTGGCCCTGGCATGCCAAGAGTTATCCAATAACCCCTTACTACACTCCTGCCTGCTTCCACTCTCAAACACTTGCTTCTCTCCCTTGAACCAAGTGCTACCTTGTGGCCATCAGTGGATTTTAAATTAACCCTGCCATCCCCTGAAAGGCAAGCCCACTGTGGAGTAAATAAAGAGTTCAGTTGAATATGTGAGGCAAAGAGAGAAGCTCTTGTGAGCCTCAGGAGCAGTTTCATTTAAATCTGTAGGTCTATGTTGTACCTACAGGCGTGTGTCTGTGTATGGAGACAGACCCAGCCTGTACATCTGCATGTGTGTGCACAGACGAAGGGAGGGGGGTACTTGGTACAAAAGGCAAAGGTGTAGAATTTGAGGGTTGCCATGGATACAGGTCAGATGCCTTTGTTCTCGCATCGTGGTGTAGCTTAGGGAGATGAGAGATGCGCCAGCTCCGGCGGGCGGCGAGGGGGGAAGTGGGGCTTTAATTGTTCCTTGAGACATGGAAGAGAAATAGCTGTACCTTTTTATAGCAAAGTTGGAAAGAAAAGGCAGTAAATGAAGGCTAATCTGGGGATGCAGATGTGACTGAACTCACAGAGAGCCCGGGCAATGACTCAGTTGAGTGGCATCAAGGGAAATATCAGCGTGGTATCGTCATGGTCACAGGCAGCCCCGCCGCGGAGCCACAGAGCCACTTGTCTGCGGTGCCTCTGCCCTGAGACGGAGCCTGATGTCTCCATGCTCTGCCTGCATGCAGGTGTGCACACCTGCATGTGTGTGAGTGTATATGGGTGTGCTGCTGCCTTTGTTTGCCCTTTTAAAGGCTTCTTGCCGGCTTTCTGTTGTCCGAGGACGATTTGATCCGTGGCTGAGGAGAAGGTTTCAATCCGGGATCCATATGGGGGGGCCCTGACAGTTGCAACTGGATTCGTTTTAAAGTCCTTGTTAAGTCCAAAAAAAGCCAAAGATTAGAGCTGATATGTTGGCTTTGATCCAAAGGCTGATCCTTGACAGGCTGTGTCAGACTGCCAGGCGACTCTCTCGTTCCCCTTTTTCTCCTTGCTCCTCTTCTTCCTTTCTCATTGCCTCCCAAATTTGGGGTTATTGACATGAGCTGGAAGCCAGGTAATCAGAAACAGGGATGTTCTTCTCTGCCTCATCTCTTTCTGATACCAATCAGTTCCTGTCTCTTTGTTGGCTCAGGAAGTCCATTTTAGTATCCTGACCACCTTGGCAAGCTCACTGGGGTCACCTTTCAGGCCAATTGTGAGCCAGCAGGGACCTTACTGTAGCCAGCCAGCCATGTCTAAAAGAAAAGCAACATGGTTCATGTCTGTTAGATGGGAACACTCTTTCCTGTCCCCTAAAGCCAGGGCTACAGCTGCTCTTCCTTTGTCCCTGAGGCTCTTTGTTCAGGGCTTGTTCTCATCACGGCCAGGGTGCCACCAGCGGGTGGAGGACATCCCTGTGAGTGAGGGATCTGGCACTGAGTGCTGAGCTCCACCTGGAAATGGATGTCCCTGTCCAGGCCTCAGTGTCTGTCTGTACAGATGCTAATGCTAAAGTCAGGCCAAGGTGATCAGGACAAGGACAACAGGAGCTTTCATGGTCAGTTCCTGTTGTCTCCTGTGGTCCAGCTGCACTCCACCGCCGGAGATCTCTTTTCCAACCTGAGCTCCTCCCGTCTTTTCACATCACATCACAGAGCTTGTCTCTGAGAGCAGATAGCTCTTGACAGTCTGGATTGAGAGAGAAGCAAGAGGGGGACAGAAAAAGAGACCTGAGCTCTGTTCAGAACTCCGTGTAATCAAGCCAGGGGAGAGGGCAGGGATCTAAGGGGAGACAATTAAAAGCTGCGTAGAAGTGGTGCTGAGGGAATAGATTAGGTTTATGCTTGGACTTGATGATCTTTAAAGTCTTTTCCAACCTAAATGATTCCATGATTCTGATTTTATGAGTGGATGTTGGTGATACTTCGTGCCAAAGCCGAAAGCCCAAGCAGAAGGGATCATGAGGCTGTGTAAGTCCAGCAGCCCAAACCTGAGCTCTCATGGTTCCTAAATTCTGCCTCATTTGTAAGACCCTCTGTAAAGCCTGTAAGTGCACCTCATGAAGTGACAAAGCTGGAGCTGTGGAGGAAGGTACTTGAGCTGCTGAAGGCGTAAGGAGGACGAGATGAAGATGAGAGCCTGCAGAGCTTTGGAACTCAAAGCTGGAAGCAGAGAAGGAACTTGGGCTCTGTTGGATACACTGCCCTGGGGACTGAGCATTGCACATCTTCCTTCTCCAGGAGGCATAAAAATGAGTCCCTCAAAGGCCTGGTCCTGTCCTACAGGCTGGCCCAGCAAACTTCTCCTCACCCAGCACAGGAAAGGCTGTCCACATCCCCCCCCCACCAGCAGCCAGCACCTGCAGAGTTTGTGAGGAGTATTTTGAGCAGCGTCTGCCACGGGGGCTGTGTTCAACCAGGGGCATTAAAAAGCCATCATGCATTGTGTTGTCCATAGATTAATTGAAGATCTGTGCAGGCACCTATAAAATATGAGCTCAGATGTAGTATTTTTGCAGTTGAAGGTGGGCAGCAGGCCGATAGATTTTCGGTCTGTGGTGTAATGCACACTACGAGCAGGCAGCAGGGAGATCTGATGTGTGAGATGCATCTGGACCAGGAACAGCTTGCAAAGCCATTCAGAGAGAAAAATATCAAGAGGGATGAGGGGAGGGAGTGGGCTTGTCCTGTCTTTGTGTTGGTGACTGCTTTAACTCCGGGCTTTCTGTCCTGGGAGTCCCACAGAACAGGCTGGTGACCCCCTACAGGCAGCATTAAAAGGAGCCAGGCCGGCCCATTCTGTGCAGTGCTGTCATCTCACTGCTTCAGCAAATGCTTAATGAAGAGGGGTATTAAAAGAAAGCAAGATTTCCATTCACTCCTGCCAGCCTTGGCCTCGCTGGGAATCCCTCTGTGCAGGCAGGTTTGCCACAAGGCTCTGGGCCAGGGAGGACTGGGCAGGGGACTCTGCACATCCCTGCTTGCAGCGGCCTGCCTCCTGCTTCCCCCACAGTGTACTGTCCCAGTCCAGGCAACAGCTCCTTTGTCTCACCCCCCCAGTTAAATCTTCCCTTCTCACATCCATCCCTCATGGCACTTCTGGTCTGGGACTGCCAGCCACTGCTCATCTCTCCTCCCACTTGTAGCATCCCTCTCTAGTTCGGCTCTGAGCCATCTGAAGACTCCAGGTGGCCATCTGAATCCTAGCTGGAAGCACCACCCCAAGGAGCTATAACCTCTATCCCTTGCATTTTGTCACTGGTTTTACAACATTTAGGCTCAGGGTCTGAGTTCCCTGGATCTGAGAGGGACACTTTGACTTCCTTTCCTTCTAATCTCACTGAAGGGGAAAGATCTGTAACCAGTGAGGGCTAACTAGGAGGATACTTCTCCTGTACTGCTGCTACAGAATGACAGAATCATCTTGGTTAGAAGAGACCTACAAGATCATCAAGCCCAACCATTCACCCAGCACTGCCAGGTCACCACTAAACCATGTTCCTCAGCACCACATCTGCACAGTCTTGTAGCTCCTCCAAGGATGAGGAATCCACCACTGGGCAGCCTAGTCTAGGGCCTGACAACTCTTGTGGTGAAGAAATTGTTCCTCATGTCCAACCGAAACCTTCCCTCATGTAACTTTCAGGCCATCTCCTCTTCTCCTATTGCTTGTTCCTTAGTAGAAGAAACTGCCCCCCCACCTGGGTCTAACCTCCTTTCAGGTAGTTGCAGAGAGTGAGAAGGTCTCTCTTCAGCCTCCTTTTCTCCAGGCTAACCAACCTCAGTTCCATGGAGCACTGAGAGCCATCCAGCACAAACATGGCAGGAGAGGCAGCAGTGGCACAGCCTGGGGACATCCACAGCAGACGGTGGGGGCTGCACTCTGCACCTTATTCCTCTCATCTCTTGCCTTTTGCCTCAGTCACACACCAGACCCCAGGAACAAAGCCTGTTTGGTTTCCTGCTCCAGACAGACCTTAAGGGTTCACACTGGAAGATGTTTCTTATTTCTGGAAGCACCGTCTGGGGCATTTTGCTTTAGAGAAACTTGAGTTTATCAATGGGGGAAATGTGGTTGGAAGTGGACATTATCCACAGCATTCCCCATTTCAACCAAAAGCCAGAAAGGCTAGGGGGTGGTGTGGGAAGGAAAGGAATCTTGGAGTGTTTGGTGTGAGGCCTGTTGATCAGCTCGGATCTGCTGATGGCTGGCCCCCAGCATCCCCTTTTCCTGCCTCACTATAATGGGAGCTCAGAGGCCGGGGCCGAGACACAGACCCAGCACGCTGGGAAATCAGCGGGATGTGTGCGCTCCGGCTTGGATACAGTCCACCCCGAGCACAGCCTGCACCATAATCCAACCAAGAGCAGCGAAGCTCTGAAGCCTGAGGAATAACATTTCATTTCTCCCCATCCCCCTGTTTCTTTTTCCACTCCTGCTCCTGCCGGCGCACACCTGGGCTCTAGTTGCCGCATCCAAGGACCACGGAAAGCCTTGGTCTCGCAGCACCTCTACAGCGAGGGCTCCAGCTTTGCTGAGACCAGGCTTTGCCCTGCCTGGGTTATTTTAAGCCCAATTTGTTGGTTTGGTTTTTTTTATCTGCCTGTGGGACCTTGGCTTTACCAGGCTGGATCTCCAAAACTGGTGAGGCTTGAGCCAGCGTGAGGAGACACCCATGAGCCTGGGGAAGGAGCATCTCTCATTCCAAACTCCTCCAGTTCTTCGATTAGGCAGAAATTCAAACAAATGAAGGCAGTTGCTGGAGAGGACAGGAAGCAATTACAGACCACCCTGTAAAGGCAGGACAGCTTGTGTGGCTGCTGCTGCTGTTTAAACAACAACAACCCCCAGGCCGGGAAGGGCAGGAACATCTTTGAAGAACAATGCTGGAGCGAGGTGCACTGGAGGAGTCAGAGGAGGATTCATGCAAAATGCTCCGGCTCAAGGGCCCTAGGCTCTTGCTGTGTGGGTCAGCAGGGTCCTGCTGGCAGCAGGAGGACAAACAGGATGGGTTCGTGGTTCCAAGGAGAGCCAGGACCCAGGACCTCCTGGTACCAAGCCAGTGAGTGGACCCACGCAGGTCAGCAGGAGGGTGGCCTGCTGGATGCCTTTTCCATCTGCAGGGCCATTTTGTGGTGGGATTTTTTTCCCTCTGCCATGGAGGGGGAAAGCTGGGGGGAGGCATTTCCAAGCTGTTTTCTCCAGGATATCCCAGCTACGCCTGACAGCTGGTTCCCATTGGGCTCCTGACCAAAGGCAGTCTCCAGCAAGGGTGGGAGTGGGCGGGAGTGGGGGAAGGGAACCTAATAACGATGAGGACGAAGAAGAGGAAGGATGAAAGGCACTTAAATGTGGAGGGTGGAACTGAACCAGGAGGACACTCGGTGGGAGGGGCTGGCAAAGCTTTGAAGCTCCTCTCTATGGGGAGCCTCCTTTAAACCCTACACCATATTGGTACAAGGTGGGGGAGGAGGGTCTGCCTCTCTTTTTCCCTCTGCAATACTGCGAGAGGTTGAGACCCCCACTCAGGATGGCCTGTTTCTGTCCATTAAGCATTTAAAATGCTTGTCCATCTCCCATGGCCCTCTCTCCTTCTGTTTCTTGGGCTAGGAATGGGAGATTCCCAAAGATGCCCTCTTGGAAAATGAGCAGGAGGTAGGGCTGATAACAGTGGTGTCAATCACAGCTTCATGCCAGGAGGCATTCGAGTGGAGGGTGTGTGAAAAGGAACTGTTTGTGTCCTGAAACCTGACATCAGGTGGTGATTTCTGCTCCTCTCCATCAGGAATCTCAGCAGGCAGGTCAAGGGGAGGCTGGCTGGTGCTGCCTGACTTCCCCTCACTGCTGGCCAGGAAGGAAACCTGCTGGGACCAGTGCTCCCTTGATCCCTCTTCCAGAGGGGTTGAAGGTGTTGGCTGCCATATGAAGGGTTCCATCCATCACTGTCCTCCTCATACACCCTTTTTCCTCCAGAGCAGCCATGCAATCCAGGAAGAAATGAGTGGGGGTTTTATAAGCCAGGCCACCATGATGCCCCCTCAGGAAGCAGGGTGTGGGTTTGCTGATAAAAGCTGGGCTAGACCCAATCCAGGAGACACCCTGGCCACATGTAAACACTCATACCCTGGAAACACTGCAGGTCAGATTGTTTGGGGCCCTCAGCAGCCTGGTTTAGTCCCTGCTTACTGCAGGGGATTGGACTAGATGACCTTTAAAGGTTCTTTCCCACCCAGAGCATTCTGTGGTTCCATGATGCTATGCAAGGCAGTGCTGTTGGCAGGGCAAGCCATAAACTTGGCTGTTGGTCTGAGGAGCTGGAGAGGGCTCTGCACTTTCCAGGCACCAGGCAGGCATTGTTGGCCTGGATGTTTAAAAATTATGTTTATCCAAGGACCCAAGGGTTCATTGGGAAATAATGCCCAGATTTCAGCTCACTCTGGTATGTGGCACTAAAGACTCACTGAGGAAAGAACAGGGAAGCACCCGTGGCGAGTCCTTGCTCACATTTGTGGTCTAGGTGAGTTGGCATCAAACACTTATGCAAGCAGAGACTCTGCTGGGAAACTCCTGCAGAGCTCTGTGCCTTCCCCAGGCTGATACTGTTGGGTGTCTCATCTGCTGAGAGCCTCTCAGACCTCATGGACTTGCTGCAGGAGGCATCACCCCTGCCTTTCTTCTTGCTGCAGTGATAGACTGAGGGATACCTTTGATGATAACAACTTTCTCTGTTGTTTTCTGTTTCTTGTGGCACCCATCTGACTTTGGATTTGATTTGATGAAGAAGAAAGAGCAGAAAAAGCTCCTTTTCTAAGGGTGATGGGAAGACTAGATATAGAGGAGAGATTTTTGATGCTGAGTGTGCTGAAACACTACCACTGGTTGCCCAGAGAGCTGGTAGATTAACCATCCCTGGAATCACTACAGGTCAAGTTGGACAGGGCTCTGAGCAGCCTGATCTAGTTGGAGATGTCCCTGCTGACTGCAGTGGGATTGGACAAGATGACCTTTAAAGGTCCCTTCCAACCCAAACCATTCCATGACTTTGTGGCCTCCCCTCTTTCTTCTCTACTCGAACTCAACCAAAACTCCCCTCTGGAAAATTGGACTACAGCAGTTTATGAAATTGCATCTAACTAAATTCAGAGCATCAAGGAATATAATGACAGCCAGCAAATAAAAACACCTGAACCACACACACAAAATACCCCAAACATGTCCAGGAGCCATCTGCTTTGGGAGGGTTCAGTGTGTCCCTCATGGGCTGCAGAGCTGGACAAGCATGGCTGAGAGCTTGTTCCCATTGCAGCTGCATTACCTTGACCTAATCTATTGATGAATCTACTCCAAAGCTATGAAAGGAGAACTAAAAAGCCATGTTCAGTATACTCCCTGAAAGGAGAGGACCTGTCCAGGCTGGCTGTGAAAGGTTCAGAGCTGTACCCAGAGTTGGAGCTGGAAGGGCACCTTGTTCCTCAGCCCTCTTTGGTGCACAAGCTGTAAATCTCTAGAGGAAAAAATACTCCATCAGTGCATTGTTCCTGCCAAGGCTGTCAGGAAATCAGTGGGGGGAGAGGCATGAGGTGACACAGAACAAACAATGGAAGGAGAAAGTTAACAATAACACTTTATTTTGGTGTGTGGAAAGCTATTTCTGACAGAACAAGTTGAAGGTTCAGAGTGGTAATTTGTGCAGTGAATCCATCTCAGCCTGGAGAAAAGGAGGCTGAGGGGAGACCTTCTGGCTCTCTACAGCTCCCTGAGAAGGAGGCTGGAGGCAGGTTGGGGTCAGTCTCTTCTCCCAAGGGAAAAGTGATAGGCTGGGAGGAAGTGGCCTCGAGTTGTGTCAGGAGAGGTTTAGGTTCGACATCAGGAAAAATTTCTTTGCTGAAAGAGTGGTCAAGCCCTGGAACAGGCTGCTCAGGGATGTGGTAGAGTCACCACCCCTGAAGTGTTCAAAACATGTAGATGTGGTGCTGAAGAGCAAGGGTCAGTGGTGGACTCGACAAGGTTAGGCTAACAGTTGGAACTGATGATCTTGGAGGTCTTCCCCAAGCTTTAGGATTGATTCGGTCTTGGCTTTGCTCTGAGTTTGGGTGCTGGGTGTCCCTGGACCTCTGCAGGCAGTGTCTGTTCAGCAGCACCCTCAGTGTCTCTGGGTGATCCAGAAGCTCTGCAGTTGCTCTCACACGTGTGTGCAGCTCAGGAACCCACAGCTGTAGCACTCAGGTGTCTTTGGCTGGAGCCCTTGGATATGTGGTCCCAAGGAGATGCAACTAAGGGAGGAGGCCTCACAGGGGACTGTCCATGGCTGTCTGGCAGCTCCTGCACATCCCCACTTTGGGGGTCAGGATTACAAGACAATTCACTGCTCTGAAAGCAGTAGGAGCAATGAGAGAATTGCAGGATTCCTGTGCTTTCTTTTCACTTTGCCTTCCCTTCACCTACTTCATGTCAGTGCTGGACTCTTCCCTCTTTCCTTTCCAACATACCACTCCTCCCAGGAAGAAGTAGTCCACTCCTGGCTGTTTAAACCTTCCACCATCGAAAGTTTAGGTTGGACATGAGGACCAGTTTCTTCCCCAAAAGGTTGTCATGTCCTGGAAGAGGCTGCCCAGGGTAGCAGTGAAGTCCCCATCCCTGGAGGGGTTTCAAAGCCATGCAGATGTGGTGCTGAGGGACATGGTTTAGCAGTGATCTGACAGTGCTGGGCTAATGGTTGGACTGGATGATCATAAAGGTCTCTTCCAACCAAAATGATTCTCTAATTCTACATTTGCTCTAGCCTAGCCAGGAGGAGTGGGACAACTGTGTTCCCCTTTCTCCATCCCTGAGCAGAAGAGCGAGGTGGATGGACACCTCACCAAGCCCCAGCCTTCCAGGCCCCTTCTCTCCTTGCATCCTCCCAGCCTTTTCCTTCATAAATCCCCCAGGAACACAGCTCAAAATAACTACAATCAACCAAGCAAATGCATTTTGAACAGCAGACATCCCTAGGCTGGCTTGGATGGGCCTGGTGGGGCACAGGGGCTGCTGGCATCTGAAGAGACTTTCGGGCAGCCCAGGGTGATCTGAGCCAAGCACGTGCGAGGCAGAGCAGCAGCAGCAGGATCAGAGAGCTTCTGCTGCTGGCCAAGGCATCTCCTTTGCCTTCCGCCTCCCCCCTCCTTTCCTTTCCTTTCCTTTCCTTTCCAGTAGTCCCTCTTTTGTTGTTGGGTTTTGTGTGAAGATCTGCAGGTGTCTGGAAGGCTGCGACGAATTGGGAAATGGAATGCGATATTAAGTTAATTAAAGCTGCCCTCTGTGTGTTAATCTTCTTGTCAAGTTTTAATTAAGTGCTGATAAAGGCACAGCATGGGGGGTGGGGAGGAGGAGGAGGAGGAGGGTGTTCCTCTTTTCCCCTCCTGCCATCCAGGCGTGGAGGTGCTCGTTGGGAGAAGGTTGGGGTTACAGCAGGTCCCCTAATGCCCGCTGGTGCTGGTGGTAGGGTCAAGGGAGCCTGGAAGCCTGGCTGCAATGGCCTGAGAGAGGAGCTCCTTAGTGTCTGCACCCTCTGGGGCTGGTGTCTTTCCCTCCCCTCAAAAAAAACCAAACCACAAGTAAAGTGAGATTTGGACTTTTTGTGTTTTCATCCCTCTCCTCTCTCTGCCTTGCATGGATGCCAGCAGCCTGCAGGTTCCTCTCAGCAAGTGGACACAGCATCTCCTCTCCTCCCAGGGCAGGTCATGCTCTTGGTGATGGCTGATTTTCTGCTCATGAACTGGAAAATGCAGGATAATTGTCAAGTCAGGGTAATTGTCATTTGTTGCTGCAGGGACAGGCAAGGGTGGGAGCAGCAGGAGTGGGGTTCAGGCTCTCTGTGCATTCCTCTGCTCCTATAATTGTGTCACCTCTTTCTGAAGGTGATTATGGATACGTGGAGCTGGTGCCTGAGCCCTCACCCTCAGCATAGTAATGAGGGATGCTCTTGGGAAGAGATATCCAGGCAGGGCATGATGAGCTGGGAGCAAGAGTGGGGCCTGCAAGGAGGAGGAAGCACAAGGTCCAGATGGGTTCAAGGGCTGGTTAGGTCAGCAGTGAGTTATGTGCAAGGTGAGGGAGAATCCTGGAGTGGTCCCAGGTACCCTGCAGAGAATTAGCAAGACAGGGATGCTGCACAAGGGGAATGATGGAGAGCTTTGGGCTGAATTTGGGTTGTGGTGGCCTTGGAGTCCCAGGAGCTGAACTCTTCTCATCCTGTTCCTGCAGTTGGGGAGGTTGTGCCAGCAGGACAAGCTGCCCCTCTTGCCTTCCATCCACCTCCAGCACCCCCAGATCCCTGCAGGTCACAGGGGCTGCAGGGATGAGCTCACACATGTCTCCCTGTGCACATGAGTGGTTCAGACATAAAGTTGTCACCAGGGCTGGTGAAACAGTGGGAGATGCACAGAAGATAATGCCAGGGCAGGAGGACAAACCAAAGGGAATGACGTAAAACGTGCCTTGGACAGCTAAAACATGAGAGCCACAGAAATGAGCTGAGGGCTGGAGTCCCTCTGCTGTGAGCATAGGCTGAGAGAGTTGGGATTGTTCACCCTGGAGAAGAGAAGACTCCAGAGAGACCTTCTTGTGGCTTTTCAGTACTTAAAGGGACCTGCAAGAAAGCTGGGCACAGACCTTTTAGCAGGGCCTGTTGTGGCAGGTCAAGGGGTGAGGGTTTTAAACTGAAAGAGGGAGATTCAGACTGGATAAATGGAAGACATTTTTGACACTGAAGGTGCTGAGACACTGGCCCAGGTTGCCCAGAGAGCTGGTAGATGCCTCATCCCTGGCACCACTCCAGATCAGGTTATTTGGGGCTCTGAGCAACCTGCTCGAGTTGCAGATGTCCCTGCTGATCGCAGGGAGTTGGACAGAATGACATTTCAAGCTCCCCTCCACCCCAAAACCATTCTGATTCTATGATTGGCTGGCAGACATAAGCCCCAGGAGCTATTCCCTGAAGATTTGCATTGATTCAGCTCACTGTTTTGGTCTGCTGATGGGAGCTGGGGGTGAGAATGAGCTGGTGCATGCCATGAGGCGAAGCCTCCTTTCACAGCCCCACCTGTGGTGTTCAAAACCTGCACTTGGAGCAGTTTGTTGAGACCTCAGAATACTTGTTCTCCAGATCCTTCACCAGCTTTGTTGCCCTTCCTTGGACCTACCCCAGCACCTCAGTGTCCTTCTTGTAGTGACAACCAGAACTTTATTAAGTGATGTTGTCTTTAGAATGAATTGTGACTGTTCCCAGCCCGGGGCAGCTCCACATCACTGGGGATCATAGAAACATAGAATCAGCCAGGTTGGAAGAGACCTCTGAGATCATCCAGTCCAACCTACCACCCAGGCCAACCTATCACCCAGCCCTAGCCAATCAACCAGACCAGGGCACTAAGTGTCTCATCCAGGCTTTCAGGGCCCACCTGGATGCATTCCTGTGCAACCCGATCGAGGTGAACTTGCTGTGGCAGAGGACTTGGACTAGATGATTTCCAGGGATCCCTTCTAACCCCTATCATTCTGTACTGCCATCATCCTGTAATAATCAAAATAAAGTAGTAACAATAATAATAGACTCAAAAGAAATAAAACAGAAAAATAGACCCTGAGGATCAACCAGGTTGTAAGAGACCTCCCAGATCATCCAGTCCAGCCTATCACCCAGCCCTAGCCAATCAACCAGACCACTAAGTGCCTCATCCAGGCTTTTCTTGAAGACCTCCCTGGGCAGCCCATTCCAAAGGCAAGTCTCTCTCTCTGTGAGGAACTTCTTCCTAACATCCAGCCTGAACCTCCCCTGGCACAGCTTGAGACTGTGTCCTCTTGTTCTGGTGGTGGGTGCCTGGGAGAAGAGACCAACCCCCACCTGGCTACAACCTCCCTTCAGGGAGTTGGAGAGAGCAAGAAGGTCTGCCCTGAGCCTCCTCTTCTCCAGGCTAAGCAACCCCAGCTCCCTCAGCCTCTCCTCCTAGGGCTGTGCTCCAGACCCCTCGCCAGTTTCGTTGCCCTTCTCTGGACACCTTCCAGTCCAGGATGCAGTGCTGGGGGTGGGTCAGGAAGCATCTTTCCATCCTGCTCCATTCTCCAGCTCAAAGAGTACGATTCCAGCATTGGCAGGCAGTGCTTGTTCATCTCTCACAGCTTTAGGAGCTAATCACTTTAGGAAGGTTCCCATCTATCTCTCCTGCTCCTCTGCACGGCTGGGAGCAAGGCTTGCCTCCAGCCATCCGGCGTGTTTCGGGGAGGTGGTTTCTTCACCCCAGTCACCAGCAGTCATTGTGGACAGGCATTTTCAGAGGCTGAGGGAAAGAAAAGGGGAAGAAGAGGGAAAAAAACCCAAACCAAACCAAAACACACACACACAAAAAAAACCCACCTGGAATCAATTGTCAGCACAATGGAAGTTGGCATAGTTAGCACTGGGGAGAAAGGGGTGGACAATAGTTTATTTACCAGAAGTACTGCTGTGGGGACAATCAGGTCTGGTGGGGAATTAGGGCCAAATTGGATGAAGAGAGAAGGCTGGAGAAAAAGTTAAGAGGAGGAGAAAAAGAAAAAAAAAGAAAAGGGGAAAAAAACCAGCCCAGCAAAATACACCACTCTGGCAAAAGTCAAAACCTTTAGTCATACTCCTTTCTGAAATGATTTTTGTTTGTGTTGTGAAGGGGCAGTGAGGAATCTGAGCGTGAGCTGAGGTTTGAGGAGGCAGCCAGGCTCTGCCCTGGGTTGCATGGAAGCGAATCCTTCCTCCCTTTCCTCTCTTCACCACAACACCCCAGGGGAAAAAGCCCCTCTCCAGCTTGCCAGGGTGATGCCAAGTCCCCAGCCACGGTGTGGAGCTCCCAGTCTGCTGCTTGCCCCCCACAACCAGCCCGCTCCCCGTCCTGCCTTATCTCCGTGCCTCCAACCCTTGCCCGCTGTGTTTATTCGCGCCGTAAACCTCTTCCTGATGGGCTCTGGCTCTCCTTGCGTTTGTTTTGAAGCCCTGTCCCCACTCCTGGCTTATCTCTAGGCACAGAGATAACAACAACCAACAACCCTCTTTGCTTATAGCACTGTCTCTTTTAAATGTTTTCATAATCTAAAGCAGGGCTTCTATCTCCTCTTCCTTCCTCCCTGTGAGAGCACCCGGGCACTAACACTAATGGGCCCAGCTCGCACTGAGAGGTTATTGCCTGCGCTCTCAGCTCCTTTTCTGCAGCCCCTGTGGAAATGAGGGAAATGTCAGACTGATGCTGTGTGTTTCTGTGTGCTTCCCCTACAAGTGCAGTGGCTGTGGAAGAAATAATTGCTCCATCCTTAGGTCGATGTGGCTTTTGACTTGGGGAGTTTGCCCCAGGGCTTGAGCCTACCTAGGGAGGAGGCACTGTGCTCCCACTCAGCAGCTCCCCAGTCCTGGTGCAGGGCTGGTCGTGTGTCCTCCTCAGCAGTATGTGAGGCTCCAGCCTTAGAGAGCCAAGCCAAGTGCAACTGGGAAGTAGAATCTACATCCCACCCACTGGGAAACATGGAAGAGCCAGCAGGTGCCTCTGTGGGGATGGAGCATCCCTGTGGGGATGGAGCATCCCTGTGGGTCTTCTCAGGAGAGAATTGAGGTTGTGTAGCCTGGAGAAATGGAGGTTCAGGGGAGACCTTCTTGCTCTCTACAGCTCCCTGAAAGGAGGTTGGAGTGAGGTGGGGGTCAGTCTTTTCTCCCAAGGGACAAGCAATAGGACAAGGGGAAAGGGCCTCAAGTTGTGCCAGGGAGAGGTTCAGGTTGGACACGAGGAACAATTTCTTCCCCAGAAGGGCAGGCAAGCCCTGGAATGGTCTGCCCACAACAGTGGTGTAGTCCTCATCCCTGGAGGGGTTTCAAAGCTGTGGAGATGTGCTAAGGGACATGATTTAGTGATGACCTGGCAGTGCTGGGTTAGGGTTGGACTTGCTGATTTTAAAGGTCCCTTCCAACCAAAACAGCTCCACGATTCCCTGCAGCTCCACCCCGCTCCTCTGCTTCCATCCCTTTCCCACATCCACACCACTGAGGTCTTTTTCACTGCTTCCCACGGGCTTGGGTCTCCCTGCTTGCCCTTGTGGTGGGCAGACACCCCTGCTGCTGTGTGTTAATGTATGTGCAGCCATGTGTGAGCCTGGCACTGGGCTGCTTGTGCCCGGCTGGGTGGCAGCGGTGCAGGGTTACCTCTGAGTACTGCTGCATGTTGGTTTGCTTTTGTGGGTGGGTTTTTTGTTCTGGGTTTGGGTTTATTTGTGGTTTGGGGAGGAGGGAGGGGAGGGGTTGTTTTTCCTCCCCCTCTCTGTTTTTTGACCCCTTGGGAAGGAGCATCCCTCTGGGGGGGGGGCGCAGAGCGTGCGTGTGCCGCTCGCCTGCCGTTCGCCCTGATCACCAGAAGGGAAGCCAGAGCTGCCGGGGACTGAAGGTCAGCAGAAGGACATCTCAATTATTCTGTGTCATCTGCGAGGAGCTCAGCTCTTGTCAGAGTCCCAGCGGAGAGCAATGAAACAGTAACTCGGCTGGAGGAAAAAGGGGAAGGAAAAAAAAGAAAGAAAGTGGTGGGGGAAAGGGGAAAAAAACAAGGCAAGAATCGGGAGGGGGGTGGGAAGGCAACTGTGCAGTGTGCACAGAAGCTAAGGTCACCGGGATTGACAGCTGCTAGGAGGTATCTGTGTTTTGTGTGCCCAAAAATAACACCTCTCTGGGCCGCGGGTCTGCGTTTGCAATTAAACATTGGGCAGCGAGGAGTGGGGGGAGAAGCATAGCCGAGCGATCGGTTCGGAGGAGGGGGAGGAAATGGAAAACAGGCTTGAGAAGGAGGCTGTGCTGCCAGCAGCCTTGCTTCCTTGGGCTTGTCCTGGGCGTTTCTCCTCCTCTTGTCCCTTTGCTTCACCTCTCCTCCTGCAGCCCTGGCAAGTTGGAGGCAGCAAGTAACTGACGACGGGGTGGCAGGTCCGCTGCGCCTCGCGTTTGAGAGGCATAACCCAGCCCCGGGGGCTCTTGTGCAGGGCTGGGATGCAGGCAGGATGCAAGCCCTGCAGTCCTGAGCACTGATGGGATGCCTTCGTTAAGCACAGCTCATTGTCAGTCGAGGATTTCCTTGTCTGTACAGGTGGGATTTCCTTGCCTCAGGGGTCCTGGCACAGCAGGGTGGCTGCTGACCCTGGCTGTGGCTGAGCTCATGCAGAGCACTGAGGATGCCATGCCCAGAACTGATGATGATGATGATGATGATTCACCTGCAGCCAGTGTTTCCTCACTGCTGGTCACAGAATCAGCCAGGTTGGAAGAGGCCTCCAAGATCATCCAGTCCAACTGACCACCCAACCCTAACGAATCAACTGGACCATGGCACTAAGTGCCTTGGTCAGGCTTTTCTTAAACACCTCCAGGGATGTCGATCCCACCACCTTGTCAATCAATTATCTGATATCCAAGAGGAGTGGCACATCCTGAAACTAGCCATATTAAGCACCAAGCAATCACTAGAAGTCAATAATTAATATTTGAATATTAATATCCCTTCTTTCTCACCAACACTGGTTTGACAGTCTGCCCCTTTCCCTCCCTCCCACCCACCCCATTTCCCCCCTATTTCCCCTCAAACCCACAGCACCTGGGCTCTGTTGGAGTCTCCTCCCACCCCAGGTGTGGCCACTTTGTCCTCCCCACCCACTCCCCTATTTAATCCTCCCCAGGAAGGGCAGCAGCCCTAAGCTGAGCCCTTCTGGGCTGGAGGATCCTCCTCTCATCTCAGGTGAGTGCCCCTGGTGCACACTGGGTGATGGTGGTGGTGACTACAAAGGCCGGGGGGCCTGGTGGCCCCCCGGTTGTTAGGGCTATGATTGATGACTACTCCAACATCATCCACGGGTGCTGGGTGGGGCTGAGCTCCTCTGTGTGGTATCTTGGCTGCTTGAGGGTCTTGCCCCTGGCTCTGGGATGGCTGCAAAAAGGGTGGTGGTGGAGCAGGAGCTGTTTTGCTGTTTCTTAACCACCCCAACAGCAAGTAGGTGCACCAGAAGCTGGGAGGAGATGCAGCCAGGACAGCTGGCCCCAAGTGACCCAAGGGATGTTCCATGCTCTCTGACATCGTGTTCTGCAATAGAACTAGGAGCAAGGCTGACAGGAGGCTGCTGCTTGGGGACTTCCTAGGAATTGGTTTGTTGGTGGTGAGTAACTGCTTTCCTGTGCATTTCTTGTCTTTCTTGGGGGGTGCTGGTAGGTAGTAGGCTGAACATGAGCCAGCAGTGTGCCCAGGTGGCCAAAAAGGCCAATGGCATCCTGGCCTGGATCAGGAATAGTGTGGCCAGCAGGACAAGGGAAGTTATTCATCTCCTGTACTCAGCACTGGTCAGGCCACACTTTGAGTATCCAGTTCTGGGCTCCTCAGTTCAAGAGATGTTAAGGTACTGGAAGGTGTTCAGAGACAGGCAAGCTGGGGAGGGGTCTGGAGCACAGCCCTGTGAGGAGAGGCTGAGGGAGCTGGGGTTGCTTAGCCTGGAGAAGAGGAGGCTCAGGAGAGACCTTCTTGCTGTCTACAACTCCATGAAGGGAGGTTGTAGCCAGGTGGGGGTTGGTCTCTTCTCCCAGGCAACCAGCACCAGAACAAGAGGACACAATCTCAAGCTGTGCCAGGGGAGGTTCAGGCTGGGTATTAGGAAGAAGTTCTTCACAGAGAGAGATTTGCCACTGGGATGTGCTGCCCAGGGAGGTCTTCAAGAAAAGCCTGGAGGAGGCACTCAGTGCCATGGTCTGGTTGATTGGCTAGGGCTGGGTGATAGGCTGGACTGGATGATCTGGGAGGTCTCTTCCAACCTGGCTGATCCTCAGGGTTTATTTTTGTTTTATTTCTTTTGAGTCTATTATTATTGTTATTACTTTGATTATTACAGGATGGTGGCAGGACAGAATGATAGGGGTTAGAAGGGACCCCTGGAAATCATCTAGTCCAAGTCCTCTGCCACAGCAAGCTCACCTCGATCAGGTTGCACAGGAATGCATCCAGGTGAGCCCTGAA
The DNA here is from genome assembly GCF_026170545.1 of Melanerpes formicivorus. NCBI lineage: Eukaryota > Metazoa > Chordata > Aves > Piciformes > Picidae > Melanerpes > Melanerpes formicivorus. The sequence continues at coordinate 179,899 of NW_027142601.1, read as the reverse complement.
AGCCTCCAGAGGAGTCATCCCCAGGATGTCTCTGGGTAGCCTGTTCCAGTTCTCTGCCACCCTCAAAGGTCTTTCTCCTTAAGTTCAAGTGACACCTGCTGTGTCCTCGCTTGCCTTTGTTGCACCTTGTGCTGTCACTGGACACCACTGAAAAAACCCAGCCCCGTCCTTTTGCCTTCTGCCCTCTAGATACTTATATACCTGAAGTCCTCACCCTGCATTCTCCTTTGCCTACAGCAGAGGCTGTGGCAGGAAAATTGTGCCTTAACTCTGTCATGCTCCTCTGTTAGCAGCTCCTACCCCTTTCCTCTCTGGTCCCATCTTACTCTCTGGACAGGGCAGCTACTGTTCCCTGCTCAACCTTTTTCTCTCCCTGTGGCATTCAAAACTACTTCTTCCATGTAATTCTTCAATGCAAGAGAAGTGAGAAAGTGTTTCCAGAGGGAAAACTTCCTGGAAGCTCCTTAGCCTGGAGCAACCAGCCCGCTGGGTGGGCTAACCTGACTGGGAGCACTTAGCCAGCAAATGTCTGGGGCTTCCTTGCAGGTAACTGTGCTGATACCTGCCACCAGCATCCCCTGCCAAGGAGCCTGGGGCTTTGGGGGTTTCAGGCCAGGCAACAACTAATACAACAACAGCAGACTCCCTAATTATTGCCATTGTTCCCAGGCACAAGCCAGCATCAGCAGCACCATTACAACTTCCTAATGTGCAGGGCTGTTGATAGAAAATTAATTAATAAATGGCTTCAGCCTGCTAATCATGCTCAGCCAGGGATGGGGCAGGCTGCCAGGAGGCTGGGGGAGAGGTGCACAGGGGCTGTGCCACACAGCCAGCACGCTACAGGAGCTCTGCTCTCCCTGGGCAGGATGCTCTCTCTGCTCTGCAGAGCCCCTGAGATGCCACAGAGGAGCAGCCTATGGCTTGACCATCACATGAGCCCTTTAGAAGTGTCCTCAGGAGCTGGTCGAGGCTATTGCAAATAATTTCAGCCCAGCAGATGTTATTGAGGCATTTGGGGCTTTTGTGTGCTCCTCCCCAACGTGACTGTCCTAGTCCCTTGGAGTGGTGAAACCTCTTGCTCGGGACTGGAAGCTGAAATCCATCGAGCTGTGGGAGCCTGGGGCTGCCCCTCTCCATCTGACACACCAGAGGAGATGCCAACAGGCTTCATCTGGGCATCCTGGTCCTGTATCCTGCACAGAATGGAGCCCTGGGCTCCTGCACCAGACCATGTTTGGGCAGGGGGCGTGAGGGAGTGGCTCTGGGGCATCGTGGTGCTCCTTGGGCATGGGCATTGAGTAATTAGCTAAGAGAGCCAATGAAGCAACTGCTGAGTGGTGGTGGGTCACTCATAATGCTGTAGAGTGCCAGCATGGTGTTCAGGACCCCTGCAACACCAAGCTGCTTGAGCTGCCCATGGCTCATCCATGAGAAGTGAGTACCTGAAGAGGATTCATGAGCTCAACACCCATGGGTGCAGGGAGAGGTCCATGGAGATGCCCAGCTGGATGTTAAAGCACTGGGGGCACAGCACACAATGAGATCATTCTCTCACCCCCCCCCCCCCCCCCAAATGATGAACCACCACGAGGTCCCTGTGAGTTCTGGTGTGCAGTAGGATGCTGACTTGCTCATACCATGGGGAAACACCTGCTGGCACTTTAACTGAAGGGTGGGTTAGGTGATGGTGACCCTTCCAGCCAGAGTGCTGGTGCAGACTGGGCAGTGTTGGCATAAACCTGCCCTTGGTGCCAAGTGGCTGTAGACATCTCTTCCCTGTGAGCTCTGTAGACCCTTTCCATGGGATCCCCTTTCTGCTGTGAAAGGGCTTTTAGAGGGGGGAGCATGAAACTGAGGCTGGGGGTGGCTGCTGCTTTGGGGGTACCCCTGTGCTCGAGGGGTGTGCTGGGAGATGGGATCTATGTCACTGTGTCCTGGCATCAAGGCATATCCAGGCTTTTCTATCCAACACAACTACCAATTCCACATGCATTCACCTTGCAGGGCTGGAGGGAGAGGTGTGCTGCTGTCCTCTGCTTTGCACTGTGTCTGTCAGCCAGCCCCACATGCATTCACCTTGCAGGGCTGGAGGGAGAGGTGTGCTGCTGCCCTCTGCTTTGCACTGTGTCTGTCAGCCAGCCCCACATGCATTCACCTTGGAGGGGTGGAGGGAGAGGTGTGCTGCTGTCCTCTGCTTTGCACTGTGTCTGTCAGCCAACCCCACATGCTTTCACCTTGGAGGGGTGGAGGGAGAGGTGTGCTGCTGTCCTCTGCATTGCACTGTGTCTGTCAGCCAGCCCCACATGCCTTCACCTTGCAGGGGTGGAGGGAGAGGTGTGCTGCTGTCCTCTGCTTTGCACTGTGTCTGCCAGCCAGCCCCACATGCCTTCACCTTGCAGGGGTGGAGGGAGAGGTGTGCTGCTGCCCTCTGCTTTGCACTGTCTGTCTGGTGGGGAGGTGAACAAAGCAAGCGGTCAAGCAGTCAGAGGTGCTCTGCACGGAGGCTCTGCTCCCTTTTTCCCCAGCCCTGGACCCAGGCACTGGGAGTCATGCTCACACATCATAAAGTGTCCCTGCCATTGCTCTGACAGGCTTCCCTGCAGCACACCCTGGCTTATTTTATGTGCCCAGGAACAGAACCGTTTTGCACCGAGCAGCAGACGCGATGGGAGCAGCTGCAGGTATTTCACCTTTGAATCCTGGCCTTGCTCGCAGCTAAGCAGGAGGCTGATGAATTGCAAACACATTCAGAGCCCAGCTTGCTGGCAGGCCTCTTGCCTGGCTCTGTCAGCTGCTCAGCCGATGAGTTGTTTAAGTGGTCTTTTTATTGTGCTTCCCTTTCAAACGCTCAGATATGTTAATGGTAGGAGGCTCCGCTGAGCCCCGGGCAGCCTTCTCCAATCTGTCCTCGACCTCAGTTGGGTTCTTCTAGGCCCTTTTGGATGGGTGGGAAGAGGGGGTGTGTGTCATCTACCTGTTGGCTTCATGGATTTTATGGTCTGGTCCACCTGTCAGGATTTGCTGTGGGCTTCTTGTGATGAGTGGAGTTGTGTGAACCCATTCCGGAGTGCCCTGAACTGCTGCCCCCAACCTAAGCAACCACTCCTTCCCCTCAAAAAAACCAACCTTCTACTGAGAGCTTTTAACTAAAATTGATATTATTTCCTGGCCTGACATCACCTCTCTGCTTGCTTCTTCTGAGCTCTATCCAGAAGCTGCACAGCTCCCACCAGTGTGTTCAGCTGGAGCTAGGACCTGAGGTCTCATCTCCCAAGATCTCCAGCCCGGTCTGGCAGCACGTTAGACCCTGCCAGGGCTTGGATCACCTCCTTCAGCCAAGTGCAGCTACCCAAAGCTATCTGTAGGTCTGATTTTTAGGGGTTAGGAATAGACTTCCCATTTCCAGAGCTCCTGGGGTGTCACCCCATGGGTGGCTGGAGCAGAGCCTGCCTGGAGAAAGCCTAGCAGGGGAACAGGAGGACGGCGAGACACGAGCACCTGGAAAGAATTACTGCTTACCCTCGGCAAGAACTTGTGAGGAGAAAGAACAAAGCCAGCGAGGAAAAACCAGAGCAAGAGCAAAATGGTGCTAGTGGGAAAAGGCATTCCTGCTGCTCTGCAAGGGGGACACAGCCTGAGCAGCACTGCTGGGCTTTGGTGGGGGGGAAGCCACTCCCTGGAAGAGGCTCAGCCCTTCTCACATTTTCCTTGCTGTTCACTTCTGCCTCTGTTGCATCTCTTTCTTTCTCTTTTTCCTCTCCTCTTTGCCTTTCCTTCCCTTTGCAGCTTTATCCCACCCTTCTTTCTTTCTTCTGTCTGTTTCTTTCTGTACACCTTTCTCACACCCTCCTCCCCCCTCCCTTTTTTATTGTCTTCAATAAATTTGCATTTATTTCACTATTTGGGTGTTAGCAACCATTTCTTCCCCCAAAAGGCTGTCAGGCTCTGGAACAGGCTGCCCACAGGGGCAGTTCCCATCCCTGGAGGAGTTTGAAAGCTGTGTGGATGGGGTGCTGAGGGACATGGCTTAGTGGTGACTTGGCAGTGCTGGGTTAATGGTTGGACTTGATGATCTTAGAGGTCTCTTCCAACCAAAGTGAGGATTTCTGTGTCCAAAGACCATTTCCACTTTCTCAGCAGCCTGGGAGCTTAGTACCCCAGCTGCCCTTTCTCCAGGCTGGAGCCTCAGTGCTCTTTTTCACCCACAGCTTCCTTGGGAGGTGCAGAGTTTGAGCACTGATGTGAATTAACTGAGATTCTGGAAATTGCCACTTCCTGGAGGAGATATTCTGCATGTGATCTTCTAGTGGGCTGAGAGAGATTGTCCTGAAACCCAGCATCATGGGGTTTGGAAGGGACCTTTGGAGATCATCCAGTCCAATTCCCCCAGGGTCTTGTCCAGGTGTATTTGGGATCTCTCCAGAGAAGGAGACTCCACAATCTCTGTGGGCAGCCTGGGGTGGTTCTCTGACACCCTCACTGCAAAAAAAATCTTCCTCATGTCCAGAGGGAACCTCCTGAGGTTCTCCTAGTCCCCTCTTGGACCTGTGCTACTGGCTTCCCAAAGCCCTTCATTTGAAATGAATGTTGCTGGTAGCTTTTTGGCTGACTTCTCTTTGCTCCCCACCAGACCTGATCACAGCAATTACTCAAACAGAAGACAAAAGCATTGCACTGCACAGGGGAGTTTCCCCTCCTGCTTCCTCTCCTGGTGCACTGTGCCCCAGGTAGAGATGTCCTGCACCCCATCAGGGACCCTGAGCTGAGAGCTGGACTCCACACTGCTCTAGTCCAGTTGGCAGCCCCGATTACACTCTGCAGAGGAATTTGTTTCCTGAGCCTAGTGTGTGTGTGAAGCATTAGTGAGGAACATTTGCAGCGCTGCTTGCTCTTTGCTGGTGCCAGAGCATGGCTCTGGCTTGGTTATCCCACAGAATTCCTGGAGCAGAGGCTGCAAACCAGAGCTCTGGCACCTTGAAAACTGCCTTGCCTCACTGGGAAGCAGGTAACACAAGCCCCCAGAGATACTCAACTGCAAATCAAGGCTGTGACAAACCTTTGGCCAGCTGAGGGAAGGCCTCTCTCACCCTTTTGCCCTGGTTTTGCCACTGGCTGGACCAAATCTGTTGGTATTTCCGATCTGACTGACAGCAGTGAGATCTCCACTGAGCTCCTGCAGCCAGCTCTGTTGGCTTGAGGATTTGCAGGAGCTTAGAGAAGCATTCAAGCATCTGAGTGTGTTACCCAAAGTCCAAGTGGAGTAGAGCTGGTGACAGAAAGGACCTCGTGCAGCTCACCCACTCCATCTCCCTCAGCTTTCCAACTTCCTGAGTTCCTCCCACCACCCTCTCCTGTCCCTGTAGGGCCTGATGTAATGGGGTAGCAGTAAAAAGTTACTAGGTATAAATGAACTGATGGGGATTAAAGAACCAGCACATGCCTCCTGGAAGGCTTTAAAAGCATCCTGTTTAGAAACAGCTCTGTTTCTGCATCCTGCATTCTTAGCCCTTCTCTTTCTCCTGGGTTTTTATTCATTCCTAGGGAGGAGGTGCAGGCTTTCAGGTCCCATTCCATCCAGCCTCCCAGGGCAGGAGGATTGCTGCCCCACTCAGCCCCTTCCCAAGGCTTTTGTTTTGGTTTTAGGTGTGGTTTTAGGGATTGTTTGAGTTTAGTTTCAGAGTGTTCCCTACCAGTGGGATGGCCACAGGCAGGCTGCAGGCTCCTAGGGCAGCAGGAGCTTGGCTGTGCTCAGAGTGATGTCCACAGCCCTCATGCAATCATAGAATCAATCAGGTTGGAAAAGACCTCAAAGATCATCAAGTCCAACCTTTCACCAACCTTTCACTTCATGACTACTAGACCATGGCACACTCTGTGTGCCCAGGATTCTTCTGAACACAAGCCAAATTCCTCCTTGCAGGGCAAAGGGCTCTTGCGGCCTCCAGTGATGCCCAGTGGGTGGCTCTCCCATGGGATCCAGCTTTCAGAAGGAAAACTGAAATCCCTCCTGCTTTGGGATAGGGAGAGTTAGGGTGGTGTGGGAAATCTGTGGAGTTTAAGGTGGTTATTTGCCTTAAAGGGCATTTTTGTTAACTTGGCACTGACAAGTGCTATGATTTACTGCTCACAGCTAATAGCAGAGAGTTCTCTGGCTGAGCTGGGAGCCTTGCTGCTCCCAGTGCTGTTGGCATGCATGAAGTGGGAAGGAGGAGCTGAGGCTAGGGAAGGAGTGAGGAGCAGGCGAGATACCAGCCACGAGATAGCCTCTGAGCAGAGGGCTGAATTTCTAGCAGCCTTGTGGAGCTAAGTTTGGATGCTGAGGTCGTGCAGGATAATCTGTGCAGCGAGAGGTTGAGCATCTCCTAGCAGAAGAAACGTGAAGAGGGTGGAGCTGGGATGTCCTGGGGCATTTGGGATCATTTACAGCCTTGTCTCATCTGGGCCACATAGCTTGGCACTGAGGTGTCACTAGGAGAACCATGCTGTGCTGGACTTCCCAAACTCCCAGGCACCTTACAGCCATGTGCAGTGTTTGGGAAGGGAGCAGCCAGGGCTGTGTGTGGCTCAGCTGATTCCTTCCTGGAGAATTTTGGCCCACCAGTGTAATCACCTTCGTGGAATCCCAGCATGGTGAGGACTGGAAGGAACCTCTGGAGATCATCTAGTCCAGCCCCCCTGCTAAAGCAGGGTCACCCACAGCAGGATGCCCAGGTTTGCATCCTGTGCTGCTTGTCCACCAGCACTTCCAGGTCCTTCTCCACAGAGCTACTTTCCAGCAGGTCAACCTATCAAGTGTGCTGGTGCAGGGGGTTATTCCTCCTCAGGTGCAGGACTCTACACTTGCCCTTGTTGAACTTGATGAGGTTCCTTCCACCCAGCTCTTCAGCCTGTCCAGGTCTGGCTGAATGGCAGCACAGCCTGATGGGGTGTCAGCCACTTCTCCTAGTTCTGTGTCATCAACAAATTAGCTGAGGGTCCACAGGTTCTTTTCACCCAGGTCACTGATGGGGATATTGAACAAGCCTGGACCCATGTGGTCTGTGTCAAACTGGGTAGCTGTGGGGTTATTTTAGCCTTATTCATGTGTCAGGCCGTGGCAAGGGTCCTTGGCATGGTGACTGTGGCCAACAGTTTCCATCCATCCCACCCAGTTCTCAGCCAAGCTCTGGAAGCCTAACATCAATGTGACATCCACGAGTAAGCAGCACAGGCACAAGACTGCACTGAGCTTGGCCACCTCTGCTCTGCCTGCTGCAGTTGGATGCCTGTTCTGGCATTTCTGTGGTATTTAGGAGGTTTTCATGACTGTGGAGGGGCCGTCTGGCGTGGCTGAAATGGAGTTGGTGGAGCTGTGCCATGTTCCTCACGCAGAAGCCTGTCCTCAGTGCCACTTCTCTCGGCGTGTCAGGCAAGGCTTCAGAAGAGCTGGCAATGGGTCTCAAGAGGTTTGCAAGTGCTGAGCCATTCGGGCAGCTCATCCAAATGTGCTGCACAGATCTGGGGTTTGAAGATTGGGTTGGAAAACTTTGAAAGATCTCCTTTCCCCTGAGAGTTCTTCTGCTCCCTGGCTCGGCTCGAACCGAAACCGCAGCACCAGAACAAAGGCTTTCCTCACTGCACCTTGCTACTTGAGATGGAAACAGGGCTCCAGTGGGAGACAGCCTGCTGAAGGTGTCTTTCGAAGCAGGAGCAAACCAAACTCCTTCAGCCTGTATCTGCTGAGGGTTGAGCTGAGTTGCAGAGAGGGCTTGAGCCAGATCCTCGTTTGTTTTGGGTTTGTTTTTTTTCCAAGCAGCTGGAAAACAAACCAGAAGCTCAGCTCATACCTACTTCCAGAAATCATCCAGCTTGGATGGGATCCCTTTAGCTGCCCTCATGTGCTGCATTTGCATGCTGGGTGGCCTGAAGCTTTTTCCCATGGTGGCTGAGAGAAACCAGAAGCGGGCTGGGTAGCAAACCAGCGGCAGGGAGAGATTATTTGGGTTCACAGCTGGGCTTTCACACGCCCACTCACCAGCCAGCAGAGCACCAGCCTCTCCCCTGGCTGAGCTGAGTGCCATGCCTGCACCTTGGCATCTCCCTCCACCTGCTTCGTGCACGGGCAGCTAACGTGAGCGGGCGCTGTGCTGGAGTGAAGTGTGGGAAGAGGGTTTGTGCTCTCCCTGGCAGGCTGCAGATGATGAGGTGCATGTGCTTCTGCAGCGACAGCAGCGATAAGGGAGTGTTAATATCACCACCAATCCCTCATTTGGAGGAAAACAGAGCTTTTTAGTCCAGGCTGCTAAAGACTTTGACAGAGGCCTCCACAAATGCAACTCGGCAAGCGGTGCCTGCATCCAGCTGCTCCACGTGAAGCTCGCAGAGCCACCTTCCCCTTCAAAGCTGGGGCCTGCCTCAGACTGTGAGATGGCTGTGAGGCAGAAATGCTCTGCATTAGAGCAGACACTGATGGGATCAGAGGTGTCTGTTCTGCTACAGCCAGGCTCACTCTTCATTTCTCTCCGTCATGCCTCCTGCGTCTGCCTGCATCCCCCTCTCTGCATCTGCATGCTGAGCACCCTCCGAGCTGGCCGGTGGCAGGATGGTGTTGGGGGGGGTTCACATTACACTGCAATGCCTTTTCCAGGTGAAGTACCCACATAAGACCTTCCTACAACGTTTCTTTAGCCTTCCAGAATGCTGTGTGCCTGTCCTCCCTCATTTCACCTCATCTGGGTGGCTTTATCACGCAGACCCTTTCCCACCTGCTGCCTTTACAGGTAGGCGCATGCTGAGGTACAGCTCTGTGATGGAGGCAAGACCTCCCCACTTCCATGGCCTTAGTGCCAACTCCCTGGATGGGGGTTGACACATCAAAGCACCCCACAACAGTGAGGCTTAGGGACATGGTTTAGTGTTGACCTTTCCCTACTGGGTTGAAGGTTGGACTGGATGATCTTTGAGCTCTCTTCCAACCAAACACATTCTGTGTGCAGGCTTCAGGGGGGGGAGGCCAAGCTGCACCATAAGTGTGAGGTTGAGGCTCAGGGGCTGCTCTTGCTGGCATGGGGATTCAAGCATTATAGAATCATAGAATGGTAGAATCATTTAGACTGGGAAAGACCTTTAAGATGATGGAGTCCCACCTTTAACTCAACACTACCAAGTCCACATCGCTGCAGCCAGGGTAGGGGCAGCACTGGGGAGGGTGAGGGTGACCCAGAGATGCTCTTGCAGAAGGATGGCACCAGGAATGGTGACTAAGGCTGTGATGAACCATGTCCAGAAGCTTTGGAGGGTGCTGAAGACCATCCTCTGCCTCACTGATGGCATTGCTTGGGATCATGAGGGACTGCTGCTCAAAGCCCTCCTCCAGCGTGCAGTACTGGCTTCTTCCTACCACACTCCCTAATTCCCAGGACACGAGCTGCTGCAGCTTCTCACCACAGGCAACAGGATTTATTCCAACCCTGACATACCTTTGGTTTTCCTGGACTTTGTGGCTTGCATCAGACACAGACCACCAGTCTCTCACTTCGCTGCTCGCTTGCCTCCCAGGTCCCTCTCCACACTTCATGCTAGAAGAGCCGCGACCCTCCCAGCTCTGTTCTCCTTCACAGGCCTTTCACACCGAGGTGTGGAGTGGATTTTCCAAGGCTTGGTGTGCTCATGGGCACATCCAGTGCTCCCATCCATCTGCTTAACTCCTTGGGAAATGAAAAAAAAAAGAAAGAAAGAAAAACTAAAGCAGCCAAACAATGAGTGAGTACAAAAGCATCTGGGAAGACTTGGCAGGGAGCATTCCCTGACTCACAGCATCCATGCTTCTGCATGTCTGCTCCACACACAGCTCGCTGCCTCTCCTCCTCGCCCTTGCTTTTAATTAGGAAGGGCTGAGCACACTCTGGGAACACACTGGAAGAGGAGTGATGAACAAAACAGCAGCTCCAGATGAACGAAAGCATCTGAGGAGCTGAAGATGGAAAGAAAAAAATGGCTTGGTCTGTGTTCTCTGGTCGGGGATGTGTGTGTGTGTGTGTGTGTGTGTGTGTGAGAGCGAGCTCACCGTGCCGGTGACTGCTGCAGCTAACGAGCATCCTGGTTCCCAGGAGCAGGCAGAGGTATGGGCCAGCAGAGGAGCTGCCTGCACCAATTACCTGCGCAGGAGCACATTCCTGGAAGCGTCATTTCTCGGAGTGGTATTTAGCTCATCCTCTTCTGATGCTGGATTAGGGGTCTGGAAAGTCTCTTGCCTTGGGTCTTGGCCAAAACTCTCCTCAAATACCTCCAGCGACGCTCTGCTGCTCCTTCCTGGAGAAGCTGGCCTGCCGCAGAGGTGACCCAGGGCTCCAGTTAAACTTTCCTCTGCACAGTGTCCTCCAGGTGCCCTCAGCCAGACCATTTCATCCCCTCCTAGCTGGCTGCAGACCCGTGGCTCCTCTCCTCCTTTGCCCCCCTGCAAATCCGTGGTCCTGTTGTCCACCTAGCCTTAGCTGGGGCTTTCCTAGGCTGGGATAATTTTCTACTCTGTTGATCTTTCTGAAGCAGCTGGAGGCTCCTCCAAGAGTGCTCCAAGAATGCAGCCTAGTGGCCTGGCAGCTGCCTTCCCAACTCTGCTCTCAGGTGACAAAGGGAGGGGCTGGGTGTGCTGGGAAGGGAAGGGCTTTCAGAGGCAGCGTGAGCACCCCCTTTGCCCTCCCCAGCAGCCAGATCAGGGCAGTGATAATGGCTTTGTTTAAAAGGAAGAAGAGGAAGGAAAATGGAAGTCTAACACAACAGGAGTCGCCTCACCCAAGTATCCCAAGGACCTCAGCTGCCAAAATTGGATGGAAATAAACTCTCCAGACAATGCTCAGCCATATCTGGGAGCCACAGGAGCCCGGCCAGAGCCCTCTTTCCTCGCAAGATCTGATAGGGCTGGTTGCTGGCACGGGATGGGCGCTCCGGCCATTGTTCCCGCATTGTCCTGGGATCCACACGGCCTCGCTGAGCGCAGAGAATCGCAGGAAATCAGAGCAGATCATACCCCACCTTCAGCTGCATCACAGCCCAAGGCAGCATTTTGCTCCCCACACCGTCCTCGTTGGCTCATTTTGGATGGGAGGAACAGTGTGACATGCAACCAGTTGGTCTCCCGAAATAGCTGCGAGTGTGATCATCGCCAGGCTGATTCACGCTCTACCTATGGGCCACATCCTGCCCCTGGAGAAGGCTGGAAGCAGAGGGTTGGTGAAAAAACAGGCATGGAGCATCCAGCAAAGCTGCTGGGTCTATCCCCAGGCTGAGCAGGGAATGCTGGTGCAGCCCTCACTCGTGAGGGGTCTTCACAGCTGATATCCGTGGTGGTGGGGTGCAGCGTGGGGAATCCCTGTAGTGAGCAGGGGAAAGTCCTTGCTCCTGCCATTTCTGCTCACAAATTTCCCCTCCTCTTTCTGCTGGGCTGCTCTGCTCTGGTCTGCTGAGCACCTACCTTCAGTGCTGGACCCATCTCTGGGGTCCTCAGCACAGGAGAGACATGGACCTGTTGGAGCGGGGCTAGAGGATGCCACAGCCATGACCCAAGAGCTGGAACCCCTCTCCTGTAAAGGAGGAGCTGAGAGAGTTGGGGTCTTTCAGCTGGAGAAGAAAAGGCTCCCAGGAGACTTTCTGGTGGCATTTCAGTACTCAGAGGGGCCTGTGAGAAAGCTGGGGATGGATTTTTCAGCAGGGCCTGCTGTGACACGACAAGGGGTGATGGTTTTAAACTAAAAAGAGGGAATTTCAGACTAGACACAGGGAGGACAGTTTTGACATTGAAGGTGGTGAGACACTGGCTGAGGCTACCCTAAGAAGTGGTGTATGCTTATTCCTGGAACCATTCCACATCAAGTAGCAGAGACTCTGAGCAATCTGCTCGAGCTGCAGATGTTCCTACTGACTGCAGGGTGTTGGATTAGATGAGCTTTAAATGTCCCTTCCCACCTAAACCATTCTGTAATTCTATGATGCTATGAATTATTAAAGCAAAAGTTCCTGCACAGGAATGACAAATCTTCCTCTCCTGCCCAAATCCACACAGTAAGGAAACCTTCTCACTGCTGAGGGGTTCAACCTTTGCTGTTGTCTCTTCAAACCAGAGAGTCTCAGTCTGTGGCAAGGAGTCTGCACTGTTGCCATTCCCAGCAGCATCCTGGGCCACCAAGCAGGGGATGTGTGGGATGTGTACTGCATCTTTGGACCAGTCACCAGGGCTTGACATTCCCAGCAGGTTCTTTGCACAGTATCAAAACACCATGACCCCTGAAAGCCCTGGAGCAGGCTTTCCAGGGAGGCTGTGGAGTCTGCTTCTCTCTCCAGCCCCATCTGGGTGTGTTCCTGTGTGACCTGAGCTAGGTCCTGCTCTGGCAGGATCGGGTTGGACTTGATGACCTTCAGAGGTCCTTTCCACCCCCTAACATCCTGTGATCCTGAGGACACAAGCTCTGCCTGCCCTTGAGCTGTCACCTCAGGGCACAGGAAGGCCAAAGTGGCTCAAACACCTGGCAGTGGCCAGCAGCCCTCTGCCCACAGTGGTCACCGTGGTCAGACACTGGAGCAGCGCTCAGTGCTGGCATCAATAAAGACTTAGTGCTACCAACTGGGCAGCCAGAGCCCTTCCTCCCCACCAGCAAAGATGATCTTTGGGCTCCTTGCAGTGGAAGAAGCTGAGCTTTTTTCACTTCCATCCTTCCCACAGACCAGCCACGTGGCTTTGGGCAAGTTCTGGGTCTCAGATGAGACAGGCTAAGCCCTTGCAGGTGCTGCAGATCCCTGGCTGAGGGAGGCCATCTTCACCCATCCCCGGGGGGGCTGCAGCAGCGCCTCCCTTCCTGCCCATCTCCCCAGCTGGCAGGGTCAGCCGACAGCTTTCCATCTTTAAAATATTACCAGTAATTAATTTGTCTGCAGCCATGCTCCTGGTAATACCATTATTTGTAATACCTCAGTGCCTCCCCAGGGAAGGGCACGAGCCTTAATTAACATCTGTGAAGCTGCCTGAGCACCATGCCTGGAAAATGTGAGGCGAGAGAAGGTTACTGTCCTAGCGAGATGGCTTTAACTGCCTTTTTCCTCTCCTTCTCTTGCACACCTCCCCCTCCCTCCCTCCCTCTTTTCTTCTTTTTCCAGTGGATGTGCAGACCTCCTTGCTTTTCCAGCATTGCCTCTGCTAGCAGAGAGCCTGCTGGACACGTTTTTTCCCGGGTTTCATGGGTTTTCCCAGGGTGTGCCTGCGCAGGGCTCTGCCCTGCCTCCACACAGACGCTCACTCCCTCCAAGTCACAGAATGTCAGGGGTTGGAAGGGACCTAGAAGGATCATCCAGGCCAACCTCACTGCCAGAGCAGGAGCACCTCGAGCAAGTCACACAGAAACACATCTAGGTGGGTTTGGAATGTCTCCAGAGAAAGGACTCCACAACTCTCCTGGGCAGCCTGCTCCAGGGCTCTGTCACCCTCACAGGGTTAAAGTTTTCCCTTATGTTCCCATGGAACCTCCTTAGCTCCAGCTTGCAGCCATTGCCCCTTGTCCTGTCCTTGCACATCCCTGAGCAGAGCCTGGCTCCATCCTCCTGACACTGCCCTCCATATCTTTACCAACATCAATGAGGTCACCCCTCAGGCTCCTGTGCTCCAAGCCCCAGCTCCCTCAGCCTGTCCTCACAGGGAGATGTTTCACTGCCTTCAGCATCTTTGTGGCTCTGTGCTGGATCCTTTCAAGCAGTTCCCTGAGGTCCTTCTTGTACTGAGGGGCCCAGAACTGGACACAATATTCCAGCTGTGGCCTCAGCAGGGCAGAGAGGGAGGAGAACCTCTCTCGACCTGCTCACCACAGCCCTTCTGATCCGCCCCAGGATGCCGTTGGCCTTCTTGGTGACAAGGGCACATTGCTGGCTCGTGCTTTCAGCACCAGTCTGCAGGCCCCTGTGCTCTGCAGAACCTCACAAGTCACCTTCTGCCTTCTCTACAAAGCAGCTTCAACTTGCTTGTGCCTGGGCACAGTCACACTGAAAGCACACATTGGCTTCTTAGACCCCTTTCAGCAGACAGCTCCAGAGTCCTCGCTGCTCTCTGCTTGCTAACTGAGAAATTAGACACAAATGAAATGTAAATCCCCAGCTCTCAGGCAGCCAACATGAAGCCTGTGCCTGGCATCCTGGTGCAGCCCTGATGTTCCCCAGAGCAGCTCTTGGGGCACAGGAGCAGGCAGTGATCACTTGGTGAACCAGCTAATGATGACTCCAGCCACTCTGGCCTCATTAGTGTGAGCCTGCCATGGACTAATTAACTCCTCTGGAAGGGCAGGTTGTAGGAAGAGGCTGGTGAAGTGCCACAGTGCTGCAGTCACACTGCTCTGGCACTGGGAGTGGAGCTGGGTCATGTCATGAAGGCGTACCCGGAGTGCCACAGGTTCCTCACAGCTCCTCATCGCTTCGGATCATCTGCCAGGGGTGCAGTGACCTAAATCCTCCTTTCACTGTACAAATAGGCGGGCTGGCTGATGTCTGCCCTTTTGTCAGAGCCCCCATTGAGCTCTCTGGAGGAGGCAGCCCTCTTCTCTCCACTGAAACCCTCTGCTATGAGGTCAGGATGAGAGTTAGAATAGAATAAGCCAGGTTGGAAGAAACCTTCAAGATCATCGCGTCCAACCCATCAACCAATCCAACCCACCCAAACAACTAACCCATGGCACCAAGCACCCCATCAAGTCTCCTCCTGAAGACCTCCAATGATGATGACTGCACCACCTCCCCAGGCAGCCCATTCCAATGGGCAATCACTCTCAAGTTGGGGTTGTTCAGCCCAGGGAAGAGAAGGCTCTGGGGAGACCTTATTGTGGCCTTGCAGGACTCACAGGGGGACTAAAGGAAGCTCTGGACAGACCTTTTAGCAGGAGCTGTTGTGACGGGACAAGGGGTGATGGGTTTAAACTAGAAGAGCAAGATTCAGACTAGATAGAATGAAGTCATCTTTGACACTGAAGGTGTTGAGATGCTGGCCCCAGGTTGCCCAGAGAGATGGTAGAAGCTCTATCCCTGGAACCACTCTAGGCCAGGTCAGGTGGAACTCTGAGCAACCTGACCTAGTTGTGCAGATGTCCCTGTTCCCTTCAGGCAGTTGGCTGAGATGACCTTTAGAGGCCCCTTCCCACCCAGACCACTGGATGATTCTATGATTCCCAGGAGCAGGAGAGGCAGATGGGAACCAAACCTTCTCCCCACATTCCACTCAGGTACCAGCGGCCCCAGCACAGCTCTGCAGAGCTCCTTCCAGCGAGCAGAGGCCCCCAGCTCAGTCGCGGGTTGCTGGGGAGTCTTTGCAGCCAAACCTCCAACGTCTTGGCTGAGCTGAGCTCTGGAGGCAGCCAGATTTCTGATGCTTAGCAAAAAAACTATTCATTAACGACTTAATCTGCACACACACACACATACACACAGACACACACACACAGGGGGAGCTTGGAGAGCGTTCGCTCGAGCTCTGCGAAAGGAGGGATCTGGCCACTCGCTTTCAACTCTGCCCTGCTCTGTGATCTCAGAGGTGAAGAATTCAGCAAAATGCTGCTGGGGGAGAAGGTCCAAAGTCTCCCTCGCTGCGTTCACACCACCCAGAGGCAGGCAGGGCCGGGCTGGAGGCGCAGGTGTTGCTCAAGGCAGGGATTTGCGGGGAAATTGTCACCTCGGCGCCGCAGGACACGGCAGCGGGGCTGATGTTGGCCAGGTCCTTGAGGAGGGGAGGTCTGGGGATTGTCATCCTCCCCTTGCCTAGCTCGGGAGGTGGTGTTAAGTGATGGAAAAGAATCACACCCCTGTGGTGCTCAAGCTTTCTGTGTCCTGTCCTGCGTCTCGATGTCTTGGCCGGTGCAAGCAGGCTAAGGAACCCCAACTCCTGTCAAGAGCGAGGGGTGGCTTGCTCAGAGGAAGCTGAGAGAGCACCATGCACATCATTTATGTGCAACCAAGGAGAAGGCAAGAGACTGCTGGGGACAGGGAAAGCCAACATTTGGGGGTTGAATGGCTTGCCTGGGGGGTTAGTGCTTGTGACCCCACCCAAAGCACCATCATCCTGCCCAGAATGCTCTCCAGACACACTGAACAAGGCAGTGCTGGCATTACCTTCAGACCTGTGTGTGCCCTCCTCCACTGAGGAGCTGAACCCCTTCTCTCCCAGCTACTAACTACCTGAAGAAAGGAGCTGAGAGTCCCTTACATCAGCTCTTGGGGAGCACCAGGCTAATTCTGGATGCTGCTGAGGAGCATCTGCCTTGGAGCGTCTTTGCAGGTTCCCTGCATGCCAGGGGAGAGACATTCCAAGCCCTTCACTGTTGGCTTTTGGTCCAAACTCCTCTTGGATTCACAGCTCCTGCAGACAAATTGCTTCTGCTGAGAATCCTGCAGCAGGAAAGGAGTTGGTGCAGTGGAGGAGATGAATCTCAGTGCTCATGGCTTGCACAGGAAGGCAGAGTGGGATGTGAAGGTGGGAAGGAAGAGAAATCATGGGGGAGAGCTGCCAGCATGGGGTAGATAAGCCCCGGAGCTGTGCGAGGGCTGGCCGGCCGGGGAGGTGTGAGCTGGTGATGCAGCCAAAAGGAGGCACAAAATCACACACAACCATCCCAGCTACACCACCACCACCACCACTCATCCCCCACAGCCCGGATGAGACCATTGGGTGGGTGTCTCTGAGTCACAGGAACATCCTCCAGATGGAGGTGCTGGGACTCCCAAGCTCTGCTGACTGTTCCCAGATCGCTGCGTGTGGGACAGATGTAGGTGGCCCTGTTCTTTGCTTCAAGAATACTCAGAGCCATTGGCCTTGCTGGGAGACCCAGCACATCCCCCCAGCCTCCTGTAGTGGGGGGACATATGCCTGTGCCACCTGGAGGTCTGAGGTGAGGATTCTGCTGGCTGCTGCCTCCTCGTTTTCTCCATCTGTACCATCAGGTCACTTTGTGCAGGGCAAGGGGCTGGAGTCACAGGGCAGAAGGGAGGTTTAGAATCATCAAGTCACAGAACCATTTCAGTCTAAATAAGCCTTAAAGATCACTGAGTTGAATCATTGACCCAGCACTGCCAGGTCCCCACTAAACCATATCCCTCAGCACCACATCTATGTAGTTTTTAAACCCCTCCAGGGATGGGAACTCCACCACTGCCCTGATCAGCCTGTTGCAGGGCTTAACAATCCATTTTGGGGATAAAATTGCTCCTCATGTCCAACACAAACCTCCCCTGGTGCAGCTTGAGGCCTTTTCTTTTCGTATTGCTTGCTCTTTGGGAGAAGAAACCAAACCCTGCCTTGCTCCAGCCTCCTTTCATGGAGTTGTAGAGAGTGAGAAGCTCTCCCCTCAGCCTCCTTTTCTCCAGGCTGAACAACCCCAGCTCTCTCAACCACCTCTCAGGAGACTTGGTCTCTCCAAAGCTTGACACCAGCAGAGATGCTCCTCAGCTCATAGCAGCAATGTGCAGGGAGCAGGTGGCCTTGGTCCCTGCACCTTCTGGCTCTGGGGAACTCGTGTGAGCACAGAGAAGAGGTCAGGGCTTCTGCCCTTCCCTTGGAGGGGACATCAAACAAGGAGAGAGACACCTTGGGGACAACACCATCCCCTTGGGATGGAACAGGGCAGTGGTAAACGATTCATCCTGGTCCCCTCCTCCCTTCCCCTTGGCAGATGCTGTTGTGTCTAAAGCTAACCTCTTACAGCTGATAACAGCCACAAATGCTGCTGCTGCTGCTGCTCCCACAGCACTCCATGGGATGCCAGATCAGTTCCATGCACAACAGGAGCCTGCAGGCTGTGGCTGCACCAGCTTCTCCCCCCACATCTCCCACCATTGCTGACACTGAGCCAGGTGTGGGAGTGAGGTGGGACAGCCATGGGCTGGCTTGGGGGGGAGAGGATCCTACCCTGCTCTGCCCCCTGCTCACCTCTGCTGCTGCAGCTGGGTGGTGAGAGCTGGGGATGGACAGGGTGGAACAACACAGATTGATGGACACACACACACAGGGATTTTATAGGAGGTTCTGAGCAACTTAGTGCATAAATCCCTTCAGAAATGAAGTTCCTGAATCCCATGGGAACATCTGGGTGTGTCCCAGGAGGATTGGTGTGTCCCAGGAAGATTGGTGTGTCCCAGGAAGGATTGGTGTGTCCCAGGGAAGATTGGAGTATCCCAAGAAGGATTGGGAAGGTTGCTGTGTTCCCAAGGAGGTTTGGTGTATCCCAGGTCTGCTGGTGGCCCCAGATGAGAAGATCTGTGTGCCCCAGGGAAGATTGGTTTGTCCTGGCTGTGCTGGTGGCCTTGGTCAGGGAGGGTTCTCCAGGTGTCTCTTGGGGAGCCCAGGCTGAGCTGCTGGCAGAAGCTCCTCTGTGGCATGGGATGGGATTGCTGTGGGGTTTTACAGCAGGAACACTGCTGAGGAACAAACAGGGTGCTGTCTGAGCCCTGTTTGGAGGAAACAGAGGAGGGAGTGGAGGGGCTGAGGGAAGGAAAAGGAGCAGAAGGAGGAAGAGAAAGAAAGGAATAACCTTGGTGAGGTTTCCTGGCTGCTCTCCAGGTCGCAGGCCAGTGCCAGAAAAATCTCTGAGTCCCTTTTGGCTGGAAGTCCTCTCCCCACATTCAGTGAATCACAGCCACAGGGCTGGAACGTTGCACATTCACGGATGCAAAGCTCCCAGTAATTAGAAAAACTACAAGACCAAGGCAGGGGGAGAGGGGAAAAAAGATTTGAGTAACACTTACAAGTGGTGCTAGGGCACTGCTGCAGGATCAGCAACAAAGCTGGGGAGGGGTCTGGAGCACAGCCCTGGGAGGAGAGGCTGAGGGAGCTGGGGTTGCTTAGCCTGGAGAAGAGGAGGCTCAGGGGAGACCTCATTGCTGTCTACAACTACCTGAAGGGAGGCTGTAGCCAGGAGGGGGTTGGTCTCTTCTCCCAGGCAACCAGCAGCAGAACAAGAGGACACAGTCTCAAGCTGTGCCAGGGGAGGTTTGGGCTGGATGTTAGAAAGAAGTTCTTCATAGAAAGAGAGATTGGCCTTTGGAATGTGCTGCCCAGGGAGGTGGTGGAGTCCCCATCACTGGAGGTGTTTAGGAAGAGCCTGGATGGGGTGCTTGGTGTCCTGGTTTAGTTGATTAGATGGTGTTGGGTGAGAGGTTGGACTTGATGATCTTGGAGGTCTCTTCCAACCTGGTCTGGTCTATTCTATTCTATTCTATTCTATTCTATTCTATTCTATTCTATTCTATTCTATTCTATTCTATTCCATTCCATTCCATTCCATTCCATTCCATTCCATTCCATTCCATTCCATTCCATTCCATTCCATTCCCTGCTTCCACTGATGGATGTAGCCCTTTCACAAACAAGCTGCTGGCCCTTAAGATCTGGAGCTGCCATGCCAAGAGTTGGTCAGAAGGAGTTCTTTCAGCACAGGCAGTTCCTCAGAGTGCCAGAGGTGACCAGCTGCTGCCACCCAGCCAATGCATCAGCTGAGAGCCTTTCTGCAAGCACACACCAGCAGCAAGCAGTGACCTGCTACTTCCTCAGTGCTGCATCTAGGTGCTGCTGGTTCCTGAGCCCCAGACAAACCCCCAGAGTCTAGGGGAGTCTCATAAATCACCCAGACAGTCTTGCTTCCAACAAACTGATGGATGGAGCTTTCATCCCTCCCTGACCCTTCTGCTGCTCTTCATTAACAACACAAGGGCTGTTTGAACCTGGGAGCAAGCTGGGCTCTGGTTTGTTTAGTTAACTCTCCTCCTGAGTCATCCCACTTGGCTCCATGGTCCAGGCAGCCCCCACCAGGGCCATGCTCCCTGAGCAGGCACCTCAACATGAGGAGGAACTTCTTCACTGTGAGGGTCACAGAGCACTGGAACATGCTGCCCAGGGAGGCTGTGGAGTCTCCTGCTCTGGAGACTTTCAAGCCCCATCTGGATGTGTTCCTCTGTGACCTATGCTGGATTGTATGGTCCTCCTCTGGCAGAGGGGTTGGACTTGATGATCTCTTTGGGTCCCTTCCAACCCCTGACACCCTGTGAGCTCTGTGATCTTTGGGGGTCCCTCCCAACCCCTAACATCCTGTGAGCCTGTGACAGGAGGGTGTGTCTGATGGGTGAGCATCACATCCCAGGGTGTCTCATCACATCACATCATGTCTCATCACATCATGTCTCATCCCATCACATCATGTCTCCTCCCATCCTATCTCATCACACTGCAGTGCAGCACGTGTGTCACCATCACACCTCTGGGCCGCCTGGTGAGCAGCAGAGCCGGGCTCAGAGCCTGGCATCGCCCTGGCTCGCGACACCTCCGCCGCCCGTCCAAACAGCGTGAGTTCATTGTGAGATGAAGGACACAGCTCTTGCCTTCTGACTTCAGCCACTGTCCAGCTGCCAGGGGGGCAGAGAGTCCATTCAGAGAGGGCCAAGGGGCAGCTCACGCTGCCGACGATGAAGGGATGCTGCGGACAAACCGAACAGCGACTCCTCCTGCGATACCCCGAGACAGATTGCTCCATCTCCCTGCCAAGAAATCAAACATTCCTGCTGCAGTCAGGGCTTTCACAGAAGCCCCCTCTGGGACATCAAGTGAGGCTAAGACAACAGTCCAGAGCTTTGCTAGCAAATCATGAGTCCCGAGTGTCTCTCCAGCTGGCAGGACCATCATTGACCTAACTGGCCTTGTCCTCCCTGAAGCAGCTCTGTCAATTTGGCCACAATCCACTTAATAATGTAGCTTGAGTATAAAGATGTAGCCAGGCCCGACCACAAAACAGCTGGAGACTGTAGGGTTGACTTAATCCTGGTAGAACAAAACGGGGGAACTAGTGGGAGTCAGCAAGGATGTTGCTGGCTGGGTTTGGAGCAGTGCTGAGTAATAAAAGGGATCAAATGTGTTCAGCACAAGCTGTCTGGAGCCACAGTTGTTGTTGTTGTTCTAACTAATTGAATTTTAGTGCTGGTGAAAGGTACCAGATTGACAGCTCTGGGGAACGGTGTCTGTTCCTCAGCCCAGGTACAGCACAGGCAGCGAATCCCCTCTTAATCCCCATCTGCAGCCAGACACTGTCCTTTCCTCTCCTGGGGAGGAAGACCTTCTGACACATGGAGACCTTCCCTTCTGCAGCTGGGACCTGAGCTGAGGGGGCTGCATCCCTCCTAGCGACCCCCAGCACGCCCTGCCTGGCTTTGTGGAGATGCTCCAGGGGTCCCTGAGGGCAACATCTTCAGGTCAGGGCGGGGTGAGCCAAGTGACCTGTTCCATCCCTGCTGCAGGAGCCCTATCTATGGCTAGGGAGAGGCAGGCAGCGGGCAGGGCTGCAGCAGCACAAGAAAGGCATCGGGAGCAGTTGCTGCTCAGGGTGAGAAACCCACTTTGGCCAGCAACCAGGGAGGAGAGTGGAGGGGAACAGTGCATCACCCCCCAAAAGGGGAGCAGTGGCTGCACATCATCCCTCAAGAGGGGAGCAGTGGCTGCACTATTCCCAGACAGGTAGGGAGAGGGCAGGGACATGGCTGAACTCACATGCTGCCCCTGCTATAAGATGAGGATGATTCCTGCCCAGCCTTGTGAAGTGCCAAAGGGTCAGGCACTTTGAGCAAGGTTTCACCGCTGAAAGCCCAGATGCCCAGCCTTGCCCAACCCTCTGCCCTGAGCTTTGGACCGTGTCCAGCCTCGAAGGTGCAAAGGCTGGGAGGATCACAAGGCTGGGAATGCTGGGGCTGGCGGTGCCAGGGGCTGGCATGCCCCTCAAGAGGGGCATCGGCGCGGGGAGAGCCTCGCTGCTGTGCTCCGGCAAGTGCGGGGGGAGGCAGCTGTTTCCCACGGGACAGCTCTTCACAGGGGCACCTTGTCAGCCCTCCCTCTATAAATAGCTGGGAAAAAGCCTGGGCAGGAAGTGGAGGATTTTAGGAAGGGCAAAGGGAAGGGCTGGGTTTCAGCCTTGCCAAGTCTCGGTCACGCGGGAGGACGCTGAAGGCAGCGCTGAGGGTTTCACCCGGCGAGGCAGGGCTGCGCTCCCCGCTGCAGCGAGCCAGGGCTGCGCTCCCCGCTGCAGCGAGCCAGGGCTCCCTTTGAACTGCTCCTGCTGCTTTCCTGGCCAGACCTGGCAGGGCCTGGCCAGCAGCTCCGTCCTCCAGCTTCCAGGGACAAGCCCTGCCTCGGGTTTTATGGCAGAGCCTTACTGCTGGTGCGGGTAGGGACCTTGGAAGTCGTTTAGCAGATGTTAGGAGGGATAAAAGCAGGCAGGTCAGCCCAATTCCAGGCGGGCTGGGACCATCCAGGTGCAGAGTTTGGGGGTATTAAGTTAGTGATCCTGATGGGCACGGACATAAATTCTTCACACCGCAGGTCTCTCTCCCTCCCTCTCACTTAGCTTAGCTTTGCTCCTGCTTACTGGGCTGAGCAGAGCCTGGCTTTGCTTTGCTGTGTCAGTTCCTGCACCGTGACCCGTGGCTTACAGGCAGTTATTGGGAGCTGGCTCTGGCGTGGGACTCGCAGGGGATCAGATTTCCAGCCGGGCAGCCGCCTGGGAACGGCGGCCTGGCTAATAACAAGGTGTGCCCCGTCCCTGCCAGCCCCGGGAGGAGGGCAATAAAACCAAGGAAGGATTAAAAAAAGCCGTGGCTGCGCTGCAGCCCGCCCCGCGCTGCTTTCATCCAGGTTCGGGGTGGTTTGGTGCTTTTTTTTTTCCCTTGCTAGGGAGCCGAGCTGGATTTTTGGCTTTCAAGTGATCCTAAAATAGCCGTTCAGCTGCGCAGCCCGGTGCTGTCCTGCTTTGCAGGCTGCGGCTCAGCCTGGAGCTCGTCCTCAGCGTGAGCCATCCCCAGCAGGAGGCGTGTCCCCAGCCAGGTCTGGTCGCGGCGATTTGGGCGCTGCCGGCACCTGAGGAGCTCCCGCAGGGAGAGGGGAAGTTGCCACTTTCCCTTGGAGAATCAGCGTGTCGGGGACAAGTGCCCAGCTCCTCCAGGCAGGTTTTGGGGGTGGTTCTTTTTGCATCAAAAAGATAGAGTCAGCCTTTCATATCCGAGTTCCTCCTGGGCTGGAGGATGTGGGGATCTGCTGCCTCTCGATGTCACTTCATGAATCAAAGTCCTGCAGACCAAGCTGTGGCTTCAGATGCCGAGGGCTGGGGCTGGTGACAGCTTGTGGTGTCGTCTCTGCACTCGTGGCCAGCCAGGTCTGCTAATTACTGAGCCGCTGCTCACCGCAGACCCTGCCTGCGTCAGAAGCCCAGCATCAAGGGGAGCAGCATGAGTCAGGCTTGAAAGCCCAGGAAAACATAGCCAGGCTCAGAGCTGGCACTGCCTGAGAGCTGCTGAAGTGGCCCAGGCAATGATGCTGAGCTCCCACCCTGCCTCCTCACCACAGGCATGGAGGAAGATGGAGCTGGGCAAAGGTCTCTGGGTTCTGTGCATCCTGTGCCCTCCTGCAGCTGGGGGCAGAAGGAAATCATCTGGTCCTGAGGTGATGCTGAAGGCCAGGTTGGTGTTGCTGTCCCTTCCAGAATCCCTGCATGGTAGGAGCTCCAAGGGATCTCTGGAGATCCTGCAGTCCAACCCCCATGCTCAAGCAGGCTTACCCAGGACAGGATCACATCCAGGTTCCTGTCTTGTGCTTGGGGTATGCCAGTTTGGTGCTTCTTGCTGCCTTCCAAACTCCCCTACCCCACCTGTGCCAGGTCCCTCACAGTCAATAGGAGTTTCCAAGGGATCTGGAAAGCAGCAGAGATGCAGAGCAGAGCTGCTGGTGCAGGATCAGGCCCTTGTCTCTGCCTGCCCTGTAACTTCCATCTCTGATTCACAGCAAGACAGCAGGATGCAGAGAGCTGGAGCCATGCAAAACACAGCACAACTCGTGTCCAGGTGGGAGGAAAAGGTACAGGTGATCCTCTCCCATACCTGATCCCAAACCAGAGGAAACCTTTCATTCCTGTGGCTCAGGGAGTGCTGCCTGCAGCGGGGTGCCCTCCCTGAGGGGAGCAGCAGGGGAAGCAGGCAGGGAGCAGGCAGCAGCACCCTCTCTTGAAGCCGAGCTCTGCTGGTGCTCAGAGCCAAAGCAGAATTGAAATGCAGACAGCAGGGCTGACAGCAGGGCTGGGAGAGCCGTCCTGTGTCCCGGCCTTGCATGCCACCTACGGTTCCTTTGGTGGAGGTGATCTGTGCTCTCTGGAGCTGCTTATCTGCAGTCAGGCAGAGGCAGCTGTGGCAGCCTGAGATTCCCAACGGCAGACTCTTCATTTGCAGTAAAACTCCAGTATGAAACCCATCGTTGGTGGCACTGGCTCCCTGCCACCACCTGGACGAGCCTGAGGGCAGGAACCTCTGCCACCCTTCATGGGGCTGGGCTGGGGGGGTAGGAGGAGGGGGGGTATGGAGCTGGTGTTCCTCTGCCAGAGAGTCACTGTGGCTAGGTTGTGTTTGAGAAATGAACCACACCTTAGTGAGATGCACTGGCAGAGACTGGAGGGGTACTGTGTCATACAGGGGTACAGAGCAAGGAGCTGTTTCAGCCCTGGTGGTGCAGCTCTGCTCTGAAAGTCAGCAGCATTCGGGCTCTAGCAGGTTGGGCACCTGACACCAGGCACCCAGAGCTGGGGTCAGCCAGCCCTGGTGGGATATCCCCCACCATTTTCTCACCTACAGCTGTTCTGACCCTTCCCAGCCCCTCCTGAAGGGCATCCTCACCTCTCCAGCACAGAGAGGTCCTTCTGGGTCAGGGGTGACCTTGAGCCTTAAGGCTTGAAATGCAAACCTCAGCCTTGAATTTCAGACAGCTCTGCATCTCCAGTGCTCAGATTTGGCTTCCTGGTTTTCTTTGTTAGGAAGGGAAGCAGCAGCTGGATGTCTCAGTGCCTTTTTGCCCACTCTGAGTCCCGTCTGTACTGTCCAGGAAGGGGAGGATGTGTCTCGGAGGACATGTCCTCCTGTGCTGTGGCCAGTAGTAGATGCTCAGGGAAAGAAGCAGATGAAGGCTGTGCAGAGACAGATGTGCTTGCAGCTTCCTCCAGCAAGCTGAGGACCATCTTGCCTGTGAGCTGTGTCTGAATGAGCTGCTGAGGGCCCTGCACGCTGTGAGTTTGCCTCCATCCCTCTGGAACAGCTTCTCCTCTTGACCTCTGCAAGCCATCCGTGGCAGGCAGTGTGGTGGCCACACCTCCCACCGATGACTTCAGGATGGAGCTCTGGCTGGTGGGACCAGGCATCCCTCACAGAGCAGAGGGAAGTGATGGCAAAGAGCAGAAGAGGATGGCAGAGACAAATGGCTGTGTCCTGCGTGCCAGCACTAATGGGGGGAGGATGTGCTCCAAATGCTAACGATGTGGCAGCAGCAGCCACTGAGCTTGTTCCCAGCAGTATGGAGCTGATGGAGCAGAGCTGAGTCCAGGTCACATCCAGGGGAGCTGCTGAGCTTGCCTGAGAGTGTTGCACCTCCTAATGCTCTGCACAAAGGTGTAGTGACTTGGAAACTTGGGTTGTGCAGCCTGAACTTGATCATCCCAACTGCTTCTGCCTCATTGCACTTAAGGGGGACAGCATCCTGATGGCAGAGAGGAGCTCTGCTGGGCCTCCAGCAAAGACTGATGCAGCCCCATCTGAATGCTGGGCCATCTGAGAAGCTCTTCCTGGAGAAATAAGTATGGGAAGCATGCTCCCAAGCAGTCTCCCTTTTTTCTGGGAGATGAAGGGCACAGGATTGATGCTGTGGGAGACATGGTGTTTAATATTTATCAGCCCCACATCCTGGTGTACTCAGAGGTGCTGCTGAAGAGCAGCCAAACCCCAGTGGCCACCACGTTGAAGGGTTCCCTCCCAAATGCTGCTCTCAGTAGGCTGGCAGGGGGCTCTGGGCAGGGAGTGAGCTGCATGAGGTGACATCCTCCCCATGCCCTGGCTCCTGCCTCGCTCATCCAAATGCGAGGTTGCCTTGGAGACACTGGGACATGATCGGTGCCAGCAGCTCTCTAAGTGCAAGCTCTTTCTTCCAAGGGAGACACAGCCTTGGACATCCCTGAGACAGCCATGCAGGGCATCCCTGCTGCCTCGCTGCCTGCTGTTAAGCCCTGGGAAGGCTTTCCTGGGAGCAGTGCCCCTTGTTGTGTGGCATCACCCAGCAAGAGGATCATCCCTCTCCTAACCAGGCATTGCTGCCTCCTGTGGTATCGACACCCTGCAGCCCCCAAGGTGTGGGGATGGCCGGGATCGCAGGAGACCCTGGCTGTGCCAGCCCCATCCCAGTAGCTCTCTCCCACGCTGGGGTCGGAGGGGTCATGCAGTGCCCTGGGGCAGTCCAGGCACCGAGCAACAAGGACCCATCACAGCAGGAGTGCAGCTGGCAATATTGAGATGCTCTGCACCCCGCCGAGCCTCCAAAAGCCCCATCTCTGTCCTGCATTAGAGATCTCCGCTCAAACAATAAGGGTAATGGACAGGAAATTAGAGATAAGTAGGTGGTTTGACAGGATTAGGGATAAGCAAAAGCAACATAATTATGTGATAGCTGCTATCGGACAAGGGCTGCTACGAAAGGGAATGTAAATGACCTAAAAAAAGCACTACACCAGATCAAACAGCTCCACTTTGCAGATAACAGCCCAAAAACACAGGGTATAAATATTTATCACACATGAATTCTCCAAACACTCCCTGCTCACGCTCACATTAACAATAGATGGGATTGAGGATAATAAAAGCTTTTCACAATCTTTTCACTCCTCCCCTCTCCCCCCCCACCCCCACCCCTTCCTTTTTTTTCCCCTACCAATTTTATTTCCTGGGGCTGTTGTACCCTTCCAGCTGTGTGGATGTGTCTGTGAGATACGGAGTGTGCCCTCCGGCTTGTGTAGGGGCAGGGTGCTGGCAAAGGGGGCACCCGGGGGGTCCCACATCCCTCCTGCCTCCTCACGGCTCTAGGTCCTTGCTGGGCTGCCCACACAGCTCAGCCTGCTCCAGGCATCCCAGGGAAAAGGAAGGCTCAGCCCCTGCTCCTGCCTGGGGGTCACTGCACACCGGCACTTTAGGCTGGATGGTAGGAAGAAGTTCTTCCCAGCAAGAGAGATTGGCCATTGGAATGTGCTGCCCAGGGAGGTGGTGGAGTCACCATCCCTGGAGGTGTTTAGGAAGAGACTGGATGGGGTGCTTGGTGCCATGGTTGAGTTGATCAGATGGTGTTGGGTGATAGGTTGGACTTGATCTCAAAGGTCTTTTCCAACCTAATTGATTCTCCTCTCTTCTCTCTTCTTCTCTCTTCTCTTCTTTTCTCTTCTCTTCTCTTCTCTTCTCTTCTCTTCTCTTCTCTTCTCTTCTCTTCTCTTCTCTTCTCTTCTCTTCTCTTCTCTTCTCTTCTCTTCTCTTCTCTTCTCTTCTCTTCTCTTCTCTTCTCTTCTCTTCTCTTCTCTTCTCTTCTCTTCTCTTCTCTTCTCTTCTCTTCTCTTCTCCTCTTCCATTCCATTCCATTCCATTCCATTCCATTCCATTCCATTCCATTCCATTCCATTCCATTCCATTCCATTCCATTCCATTCCATTCCATTCCATTCCATTCCATTGTCTCTTCCAACCTGGTTAATTCTGTTCTATTCTGCTCTATCCCACTCTGTGCCTGTGATGGTCCAAACTATTGAGGTTTGCCTTTGCCATAGGGGTGGTCAGCAAAGAGGCCACGATGCTCACTCCCCAGGGAAGTGCTGGAGCCCCAAAGCCTGCCCCAAACCTGGATAACTCCTCCTGCTTCTCCCTCTGAGCAGGAAGGGGGGGGGGCGGAATTACTGAATGATGGGCACGTTCCCGCGGAGTCCTTGGGAAACCTCTCCTGTCTGCAAAGCACGTTGAGCCGTGCAGCTCCTTTGCTCCTAATGCCAAGCGTGGCTGCAACCTCCGATCAAGCCAAGGATGATGCCCTCCTCAAGGCTTTCAGCACGGGGCCCAGGGTCTCCCCCCCTCCCCGCCCCGTGCTCTGCCCCTCAGACAGCAGCCACTCATCTTCCTGCTGCGTCCTGGTGCTTGTTGTTGTTTGTGACACAAGAGGGGACACAAAACCTCCCTAACCTGGGCTTGCAAATTACCGCAGCCCAGGAAATGAAAACTCCACGGCAGCATTAATTGGAGGGCTTTTTAATTAAAATCAGCTTGTTTCTCCATCGGAGATTAAAGGGAGGAAGAGAGCTGAAAGAAAAAGAGAGAGGGAGGAAAAAAAAAAGACATAATAAAGCAATTCCCTCCCTGCCCCTCTCTGGCATTCACGAGGTGCAGGCGGAGCGCGCTGCCTCGTCCCCACTGCTCGGCTCTCCTAGCTCTGGGTTTCATTTGTCCCCCCCTAAAATCTTTTGGTCTCCTTTTTCTACCTGACTTCATCTTCATCTGCAGCTCTTCTGGCTCCTCATCATCTCATGCTGCTGCCGGCTCCTCTGGCATTGTTTCTTGCTGGGGGCACTGTGGAAGCCGCCCAGGCAGGAGGGGGCTGGGAGTTAGCGACTCCCAGGATCGCTTTGGTTGGAAAAGACCTTTTGAGATCGTTGAGTCCAACGATTAGCTAACTCTGCCCCGGTACTAAACCATGCCCCTCAGCACCACATCTACATGGGAAGCAAGAGAAGAAACCACTGTTTGCCCCTGGGACCCTCATTAGCTAATTGCACGGAGCAGATGAACTGACACTGACTCCTTCAGAAGCCAACTCACAGCTTGGCCTTGCAGCTGCATTCCCGTGTCCTTTCCCTTGTCCCCTGTCCCTGCAAGCCCTCCTGCTTCTGCACACAGACCCATCCTGCTGAGCAGAAGCTTCTGCCCAGGGAAGAGTTATTCTCAGCTGGACATTCAGGGTCTTTGAGCATTAAATCCTGGTAGAGATGTTAGCATTGCCTGAAGATTCAGCTGCTGTGACTAAATGGCCATCAGTGAGTCCAGACAAAGTGTATGGCTTACAGAGACCAATGTTTGCTGCTTTGGAAAGGCTTATGTCCCCAAAGCTGTCCCCAAAGCTGCTGGGAATCACTGTGGAGGGTCGGGGGGGAACCCCAACAGGCTGAAAAGTGAGAATGAGAACAGGAAATTCTTTAATCAGGCTTTACAAATTGGCCCCCAAGTTGCTGTTTCTTGAGCTAATCACTTTTTGGTCAAACATGCATCGATTTTATTCTCTGCTTTTCAATGGAGATGGGGGCTGAGCATAAAGCCCCGGGAGCAGGAAACGGCTGACAGGGAAGATGGGGAACAGTAACAGAGATGGATGGGAGACTTTGAAGTGTAGAAAATTGGTGAGGGGAGGTAAAGGCATCAAGAAGTCTGTGGCTGGCTGGGCTGTGGGCACTGAGTAGTAGTTAACTATATTAGAGTGAGCTGCGGCGGCGAGGGAGGCTCATTACCAGCCAACAGCAGCCATGGGGAGGGCAGAAGTGCTCAGTCAGCATCTCCATCCTCCCTTGGAGCGGTGGGATGATGGTCTGCTGGAAGCAAGGCTGTCAAGGCACACCTCAGGCCCGTGGCTGCCACTGAGGGCTGTCACACATCCTGGAAAATAAAACGTTTTGGAGCAGCTTGGGCCACGAGAGTTAAGCTCCTGTGAGAGGAGAGGGTCCAGGGCAAGTGCTGCATCCTCTGCCCATCCAAAGAGTAGAAGAAAGGGGGGGAAAATGACCTGGGATGTAATTGAGGAGGAATCAGTGTCAGTCAGCATGGATGTTGCTACCCAAAACTGAATGCCTTTTGTAATGAGATTAGGCATTGGGTTGCAAAGGTGGCTGTGCCCATGTGACACCTGAGTGTCTGACCAACATGGCAGGATGTGCCCAAGGTGCTGAGGAGATGGTGGGGGTAGGGGTCCTTTTGGAAGTGCCCACCTCTTCCTGCTACCTGCTCCTCTGATGTGTGTTGAACCTCTTGGGTGGGAACAGAAAGCTGGCAACGGAGAGCCATGAGGAGGAGGTGGAAGAGGATCCAAGCAGGAGGTGCCTGGGAGTGGCTGCAGCATGGGGTTAGGGGGTTGGAGAGACATTGACCATTTGGACATGGTGTTTAACAAGCTCAGTGCTGCATGCATTGAGCCTACAGCTCTGCTGCCTGTGTTCAAAAAAGCCACAGAGAAATGGAAAGGGTCCAGCAAAGAGCCACAAAAGCAGCTGACAAAAATGCCTTTGTTGTGCAAGCCTGGGTTAGTGCATCAGCAGGGGGGTGGGGAGGCGAAGGGGGACACTAAACATCGGTTTGTCCTGTGGAGGGAAGTGTAGTGGAAGGACTGAGTAGAGGCTGAGCCTGAGGGAGGTCACAGTGGGAATATTAGTGAAGGATGTTGCCTTCCAGACCAGGGAAGGTGGCAGACTCGCCATCTCCTGGGGGCTCCTTCTCCACTCTCCATGTCTGTGCAGCTGAGAAGTTTTCCCCAGGCACTTACCAGCTGCAGCACAACCAGAAAAGCTGCTAAAATGGGGTGGGGAGGTGGAACAGGAGCATTGTTCACATTGTGGGACAGGCAGAAGGGCAGGCCCAGGGTGGTGATGGTGGTGTGGTCCTCACCCTGAAAGCTGTGGTCAAGGGAGGTGCTGCTACATCCCTATGAAGCTCAAGCCCAAGCCCAGACTGTCCCCCCAGCATCTGGGACCCTGTTCACAGCCATCAGCTCCTCATTTCTCCACCACCAAGGTGCTGGGCACATCCTTGCCTTCTGCATCATGAACCTGGAGATATTCAAGGTGAGACTTGACAGGGCTGTGAACAACCTGATCTAGCTGAGGATGTCCCTGCTGACTGCAGAGAGGGTTGGACTGGATGACCTTTGGAGGTCCCTTCCAGCCCAGACCACTCTATGACTCTACAAAAACCCTTTGATAGGCATCTCTGCTAAAAGTCAGGAGAGATGGACATCCTCCAGCTGCCCTGAGACCCCTTTGGCTCCCAGACCTGAGAATAACCATGTGGGGAGTTTGTTGAAGTCAGAACCCAGGAAGCCTAAGCAGTGACCTCAGAACCCAGGAAGCCTAAGCAGGGACCTTGCATCTGGAGGACACTGGACGTGGCCACAGGTCACCCCATGGGAGTCCTGGAGCCCAGATGTGGGTGGTGGGGCCAGCAGCACAGTCCCATCCCCGTGTTACACAGCAGTGAGGAGGGGACTGAGGGGGGTAAGCAGGGACTCCTGATTAACTTCTGGGAACTGGAGGCTCTTCTGTGCATCAAGGATATTATTTATGTGCACGAGATGCAGGCTGCTGATGAGAAACATATTGATTGGGGTTTCACAGCTACTGAAGGCAGTAGATCCCTATCAGTTGCACCACAGCCCAAACCTGTATCAATGTGTTTCTAATAATCAGCTGG
Source organism: Melanerpes formicivorus (assembly GCF_026170545.1). NCBI lineage: Eukaryota > Metazoa > Chordata > Aves > Piciformes > Picidae > Melanerpes > Melanerpes formicivorus. Next base: position 148,586 of record NW_027142601.1, on the reverse strand, counting down.
CATCTCATTAACATAACGAGCTGTCTTCTCCCACTTGGGAGAGCAGCTCCCCAGCTTCCTTACTGCACATCCCCCCACCCCCCCAGTGCCAGTTGCTTCTTAGGAGGGTCTGAATCCCAGGGAGTAAGGATGTAGTAAGACATCACTTGTTACACAGTCGTTAGAGCGCTGTAAATACGTTTCTAATCAGCAATTAGTACTTAATTAACATGCTGAAAATATCATTTTCAATCTAAATGAAGCTTTTATGGGAAATCTGGAAAGAGAGGTGGGAGGATGCAGGCAAGGGGAGCTCGGGCTGCTGAGCTGAAATCAGAGCGAGGCAGTTGGAAGAAGGCCTCCCCAGGCTTGGGACAGAGTTTGGATCTCAGGTCAGTGCCACTCCAGGGAGAATGGTGTTGGCTGGAAATTGTCCCAGCAGCAGCAGCAGACCAAGCCCAGCTGTGCAGCCCTGGGAGAGTTGCTGGGCATGAAGCTGGAGCATCTGTGTGTGCTCAGCCTTGTAGGGGCGTTCCATCATGCCCCTCTCCATCTCATCAGGTCCGTCCTGGTGTGTCCAGCAGTGGGGCCAGGCCTTAGCCATGTGTCCTGAGGAAGGTGGATTCAAGATACTGGAATCATAGAATCACAGAACTGTCAGGGTTGGAAGGGACCCCAAGGATCAGCCAGTTCCAACTCCCCTGCCATGGGCAGGAACACCTCACACTGTAGCAGGTTGCTCACAGCCACATCCAGCCTGGCTGCAAACACCTCCAGGGATGAGGCTTCCACCCCCTCCCTGGGCAACCTGTGCCAGATTCTCACCACCCTCGTGGTGAAGAGCACCCTCACGTTCCTCAGATGCTCTGTGATGTGTTTGTGCTTTCCTCCAGAGCCAGTGTCAGCAGCCCTGCTGCCTTTGCTGCCTTCCCTCCATCAGCATGTTCCTCTCCAATGTCATTCCCATTTTTCCTTCCTGCAGTCAGTCCTCCTTGGCTCTCTCTTTCCTCTTTCCCCGATGGCAAACAGAGGCAGTGATGGCCTCGTCCAGGGGCTGGCACAGCCTCGCTGCCTGCACACAGGTGTAGGGCTTCAGGGCTTTCATCTCCAGTGCCGTCTGTTTGTCCTTTCAGTTCTCAAGTGGTTCCCGGGAAGCTTGCCTCGGCAGCACGATCGTTAATGCAGAGCAAACAATAGGCTCTTTAGGTCCTTTTCAGATAATCACCATTGATCCAGGCTGACCTTTCTGTCCCTCCCTTAATCCCAAATCTGGATGCATTAAACCACCTCTGAGGGAAGGTATCAGAGGAGATAAACCTGCTGGAAAGCAGCTCTGTGGAGAAGGACCTAGGAGTACTAGGGGACAACCAGCTGCCCATGAGCCAAAAATGTGACCTCATGGCCAAGAAGGCAAGTGGTCTCCTGGGGAGTGTGGCCAGCAGATTGAGGAAGGTTCTCCTTCCCCTCTGCTCTGCCCTAGTGAGGCCACTTCTGGAGTCCTGAGTCCAGTTCTGAGCTCCCCAGTTTGAGGGAACTACTGCAGAGAGTCTAATGGAGGCTATGAAGGTGCTGAGGGGCCTGGAGCATCTCTGTGAGGAGGCAAGACTGGCAGACCTGGGGTTGTTTAGCCTGCAGAAGAGCAGCCTGAGAGGAGATCTGATCAATGATCATCAATAACAAAAGGGCAGGGGGCAAGAGAATGGGGGCAGACTCATTTCAGTGGTGCCCAGCAACAGGACAAGGGACAATGGGCACAAACCTGGCACCCAGGAGGTTCCATCTGGACATGAGGAGAAACATCTTCCCTGTACCATTGTCCAGAGAGCTTGTGGAGTCTTCTCTGGAGAGATTCCAAACCCACCTGGACATTGTGATGCTGGGCAACCTGCCAGGGGTGACCCTGCTTTAGCAGGGGGGGGTCCACTGGATGATCTCCAGAGGTCCCCTTCCAACCCTCACCATGCTGGGATTGAGTCAGCTGAGCTGAGCTGAGCCGAGCTGAGCTGAGCCGAGCTGAGCCGAGCTGAGCTGAGCTTAGCTGAAGAGTGAGGTCCTCATGTGCAGCATCCTGGAGGAGTGTTGGGAGAGGAGAGTGTCAGACAGAGCTTGACAGGCTTTACATCCCTGATACCCAATTTGCTCCGAGGTGCCGCTGCGACGCGAGGAGAGAAATGAAACCATTTGTGTGAGCCCGAGTTCAATCCCAGCAGCTCTTACACCACTGGAAGTGACAGAAACGTTCCAATAACCCAAACATTTTGAAATGCAACACCATCAGGGCTGGGGTTTCCCCTCATGTTCAATCACTGGGTTGATTGCAAATAAATGGCACTGAGTTTTGGAGGGGGGAACCAAAAGAAACCCAACACACAAAACCCCACAGAGCAGGAGCAAAGTAACCTGAGCAGCAAGCAAAATCTGTGCTGCCAGGGACAAACAAGGTGGGGTGGGGGAGAGGCCTTTGTTTTCCTGACATAAATAGATGTAAGAAACACAAGGATGAGCTGTCTGGGATTGTGCTGAGCAGACCCCCCCCACACACCTTGCTCAGGGCCTGGGCAGGGCTCATCCTCTCATGGCTTGCCCTAGGTTCTACCCTGTGCCCTTTCCAGGGCTTTGCTTGGGGTTTCTGCCTCTCCAGCATCTTCTTTCCCACGTTGCAAAACAGAGAGATGAACAATGAAGGAAGCAGAGTTGGAAGCTCCCAGAGGATGGGGATGTGCTGCCTGCTGCCCTGGCATCACACGGTCTGTGTCCCCAGTGCCCCGGGAGCAGTACGGCGTCCCCACAGCACCGGCACCCTGCCGTTGGTCCCTGCCAAGCCTATTCCGTGCTTGGGGAGGGTGCACCTCCTTCATGCCCAGAGCTGCAAAAGCTTTGGCTCCTACTCACCCAGGCTGGTGCTGAGTCCTTGATGGGTGGCTGTGTACAAGCACCCATCTGCCCATCACCTCTGCTCAGCACCCATCTGTTCCCCACCCTGCTCGTACCCCTCTGCATGCCAGCATCCCCAGCCCATGTGCAGAGCCCTGGCTCAGGAGAAGCTTTGGGTCTGTTTTTTTTTGGTTATATTCAGAGGGTTGGGGTTTTTTTTATTGCCTTTTCATTCCCCAAAACACTCCCCACATGGTTCTCCCCCCTTTTCAGCTCTGAAATGGTGACAGCAATCTGTTCTGCTGGTGCTGTGCAGTCCTTGTCAGTGGATAATGCTAAAATGAGTGACTTGAGCAGGCGAGATGTGCCAGGGAATGAATGCTGCTGCCTGGCTCCCCCAGCACTGAGGGACAGCTGCTCCCACAGCCAAATGGCTGCAGAAAGGAGAAGGCTGAAGGAATTTTCTTCCTCTTTCTGCTTCTTTCTAAACCTGCTCTCTGATGGGCTCATCTCTCATTTCACCACTTAGTGCATTCCCAAGCCCTGTCTGTGCTGAAGCACTCTTTCTCCTCCTGTCACCAGTGCTGGAAATCCTCCTGGGGGAGAATTTTACAAGAGGATGCCTGAACCTGTTGGAGTGAGTCCAGAGGAGGCCACAAAAATGATCGAAGGGCTGGAACCCCTCTGCCGTGAGGCCAGGCTGAGAGCGTTGGGGTTGTTCAGCCTGGAGAAGAGAAGGCTTCAGGGAGACCTTCTGGTGGCCTTTCAGTGCTTAAAGGAGCCTGTAAGAAAGAAGGGGACAGACTGTATAGCAGGGCCTGCTGTGACAGGACAAGGGGTGGTGGTCTGAAAGTAAAAGAGGGAGATGCAGACTAGATATGAGGAAGATACTTTTTTTCCCCACTGAGAGTGTTGAGACCCTGGCCCAGATTGCTCAGAGAAGTGGTAGATGCTCCATCCCTGGAATGACTCCAGGAGAGGCTGGAGCTCTGAGCAACCTGCTCTAGTTGCAGCTGTCCCTGCAGACTGCAGGGGGGTTGGACTAGATGATTTTTACCTGGCACTTCCAACACAAACTATTCTATAATCCAGGCTGGGCTAGTTGGGACTGTGCCGAAGGACAGAGGTTTGCTTCTTTTGGTGTTGTGGGGTGAGCTACCATCCACCTCCTCCACAGGTCTGCCAGCTGTGCTCCTCTAGGTATAACAAATAGCATAAGAAGCAACAATTTTAATTGACTGTTTCAAATGGTTCCTTTCAAGCTGAAGGGCATGGGGTGTGACCCAGCCACTGACATGGAATCCGTGATAAACAAGCAACAGTGACTCAAGCATCATAAAAGCAGTCTGTGGAAGCTATATAAAACTTAGACAACACCAGCAAAGTAGCTATTAAACTGTGTGGGAAGGAGAGATGAGCATGGCTCTCCATCTGCATCTGTCCTGAGAGGATGGTTGTGGCTGTGGCTGATGGTGGATGGGCGCAGGAAGCCAAGAGTGAGGTGGTGTTCGGGGCCAGGCTGGGATGGGAAACCAGCTGGTGTTGTTGGCAGCAAGTACACAGTCCCAGCATGCTGGGGGTTGGAAGGCACAACTGGAGATCATCCAGTCCAACCCCCCTGCTAAAGCAGAGGCACCCACAGCAGCTTGCCCAGGATCACAGTGTCCAGGTGGGTTTGGGATCTGTGTGGAGAAGGAGACTCCGCAGCCTCTCCGGGCAGCCTGCTCCAGGGCTCCGAGTGCTGTGAGCTGTTAATGGCAACAACCCAGTCACTGGCTGGTCCCTGAGCTGAACACTGAAGACTGAACACTGACCAGAGGGGTGATCCCATGTCCCCATGATACCCTGGATGCTCCCCAACCTCTGCCTTTGCATCCCAAGGCACCTCCTTCTCTCCAACAAGCCTCTTCCCCACACGCAGATCCCGATTTGTGTCGCCGGGATGCATGTTAGGAGTAAACAAACAGGCAGGCAGAGGCAAGTCAGGAGGGAGAGCTTTTGTGCATTGATCTGCAGCTTTCTGCCAGCAGAATTAACTGGAGTGGAATCTTATCAGATTTTAATAACTGGTGAGAGCTGCCTGGTGTGTCCTCTGCAAAAGCTGCTGTGAGACCAGCTGGAGGATAAATATCTAAGGCAGATGTGTCTATCCCCTTTACAGACCTGTCCTCCTGGGGCTTCTTGCCTTTCCCTTCTCTCTGAAGGAAGAAGGCTCAGGCCCTCAGACCCTCTGTTTCACCTCATCATTCCCAGCCAAGCACCTGGGAGATGTCCTAGGTGATGTTCTAGGTGCACTTGTGGAGTCACTGAACTGGTCTGTCTCATGCATTGCCCAGCATTCCCTTGGTCAGGCAAAGCTGTCAGTGTTTGGGAGCCTAGAGCTGGTCTCTCTCTGTGGTGGTTTGATGGTTCTTTCTGTGCTGTAGGAATCCCAGCATGGTAGATGGTGCAAGAAGGATGCTGAGCTGACTTGGCATACTTCAGTCTGCTCTGAGGATGCTGAAAGCGCTGAGCACCCTCATGGTAACACAGGAACTAAGGTGCACCACGTGGCTTGGACCAAAGGTCTCCTCTCCAGCCGCAGCCACTAGCATGTGCCAGGGGAAAACCGTCAGAAATGGGGTGTGCACAGCCATCCATCTCCTCTGGCCACCCTTCCAGCTGCTGGCAATCCCCAAGCCTGGGGATTTCCTGATTGTTCTGGGTGGTTGTGTGTCAGAGCCCTTCGCAAGCCTCCCTCCCTTCGCCGTGGCCGCCCGGGCGCTGGCTTTGTCCCGGGCAGCATCCTGCGTCCGGCTGCTCCTCGGCACATCTGGGCCCCCTCCGATTAAAAGGCTTCCTTTGGTTTGTTTTAAATCTGCTTTTATGGGATGTCCTGGGGGTTTTGTGTTCTGAGAAAATGGGAATAATTGTTTCTTATTCACCTCGTCTCAGTTGTCCCCAGTTTTATTGAGCTCTCTCATATTTCCTCCTCTCTTTCCTCTGCAGCCATCTCGCTCCTCCTGGAATAAACGGCTCTCTTCTCCTGGTCATTCTTCTCTCCTTTCATTACTTCCAGCGATTTTATAAGCCTTCTTCACAAATCCCTGACACTGGAGTGTCTCCCACCCCCTCACCCAGCCTCCTGCCAGCCCCTTGAGCTCACTCAGGGCTGGACTTTCCCTGCAATCCTCCTCCAAGCCACAAAACCACCTCCTCTCCCGGCAGAGACCTTGCTGCCCTCCTCTGTTTCCTGCTAAATACAAGCCTGGAAGGTCCCCTGCTGATACCACTAAATTATCTTCTACTCCACAGGTGACCAGAAAAAAACCCATAGGATGGGGAGACCCTGTGGAGATAAACCTGCATGTAGGGTTTTTTTACTCCCAGTTTTCTTCCTCAAAAGGGTTGTCAAGCCCTGGAACAGGCTGCCCAGGGCAGTGGTGGAGTCCCCAGCCCAGGAGGGGTTTAAAAGCTGTGTAGGTGTCGTGCTGAGACACATGGTTCAGTGGTGACCTGGCAGTGCTGGGCTGACATTTGGACTTGATGATGTTAAAGGTCCCTTCCAACCAAAACAGTTCCATGAGGATGACAACAGAGTGGGGGCCATGGGAGGAAGCCCTGCCTCAGCCTGTCCTTCTTCCTCACCATTCCCTGACCTAGGGTGAAAGCTAGCAGCCTGGGGATGGATCAGTGATGCAATTTCAGGCCAGTGCTGTGGAATGCTGGTCCAGCTTCCATCCCCAGGATCACTACGATTTGCTGGTCGCCGTGGCAACTTGCAGTGCTTGATGCCCAGCTGTGCAGAGAGGAAGGGAACAAAGCTGAGGGAATATGGAGCACTGTGGCCAGTTCTGGAGCCCCTATTGCAGGAAGGATCTGGAAGTGCTGGCAGGTGTCCAGAGAAGGGCCACAAGGATGAGCAGAGGGCTGGAGCTGCTCTGCTGTGAGGACAGACTGAGGGATTTGGGGCTGTTCAGTCTGGAGAAGAGAAGGCTCAGAGGAGACCTTATTGTGGCTTTCAAGTATCTGAAGGGGGCTCCAAGAAAGCTGGGGAGGGACTTTTGAGGGTGTCAGGGAGTGATAGGACTGGGGAGGGTGGAGCAAAACTAGAAATGGTTAGATTGAGATTGGATGTGAGGAAGAAGCTCTTCCCCATGAGGGTGGTGAGAGCCTGGCACAGGTTGCCCAGGGAGGTGGTGGCAGCCTCATGCCTGGAGGTGTTTGCAGCCAGGCTGGGTGTGACTGTGAGCAACCTGCTGTAGTGTGAGGTGTCCCTGCCCATGGCATGGGGGTTGGAAGTGGCTGAGCCTTGAGGTCCCTTCCAACCCTAACAGTTCTATGATTCTCTGATTAGCATGTGGAGCTGGCAAAGGGCAGGGTGTCAGCACCCCAGAAAGAAGAGAATGGGCACACAAAGAGAGGAGCAGAGGCGAGGAGAGGACTGAGAGGATTTATTGCACCTTCACATGGTTTGGCTGTAAGCACCAGCTTGGGCAGCACCAGGGCTGAGCCTCTGGGGCTGCAAGAGCTGCAAACAAAGGGTGGGAGGAAGAGGAACTCGTGTCTTGATAAACACAAGGTTGAAGAGGTGATAGGTCGAGGGATCTGGGCTCCAAGAACTTTCTCAAACCATAAATTTTCAATAGCAGTGCTGAAGCCAGGAAACCTGAGCTGGCTTTCAGAGATATATTATCTGAGGAGCAGACAGGGTCAGTTCTTGGCCTCCTCCCTGAGTCCCACCTTGTCTTGGTTACAACAAGAGGCTGTGCCTGAGCCTGAGCCTGCGCCTGGGTGCTTGGGTGGCTTTGGGGACGTGCCTGGGCTGTGAGTCTGGGCACCTGGCTCAGCTTTGAGAGGGCAGAGGGATGTCAGGGGTCTGCCTCTTGGAGCAGAGATTTCTGTGGTCTTCTCATGTGCCAAACAAGCCTTTAAAGCTTGCCTGAGATGTTTGAACTGGGATGTACTGGGATGTGAGTGGAAAGAGGTGGCCAGGCTGAGGCTGAAGTGGCTGAGGTGTGTCAGGGACCTGCACTAAGGGGACAGCTGACCCCTTCAGCTTGTTCCCACTGCAGCCAGGCTCAGCCTTGCAAACAGGCTACCAAGCAGAGCCACAGCAATGTGTTTGTCCTCTGGTGGTTGCCCCACACTGGGCAGTGGGACTTGATGCTGATGCCCAAGCAAACAGGAGAAATAAACATCAGCTGATCATTTGGGTCCATCTGATTGCTCACTAAGACAGTACTGGAGGAAAAGCACAGCCCTGGACATTCTCCATCCCTGATGCTTCCAACCACACAGTACAGTGACAGCTCAGCCCCAGTGGTATCTCCACAGCCTTTGTTAATGCTGCTGGGGATTTGAGGGGGGATGTGGCAGGGGCAGGTGTCATGGCTGTATGGAGGAGACAGTGGATGCCATTCCTGTGGGCAGCAGCAAACTGTCAAACCACTTGCCATGGACAAGTTGTAGGAACACTGATGAGACATGGACCTGTTGGAGCAGGGCCAGAGGAAACCACAGAAATGATCCAAGGGCTGGAACCCCTCTGCTGTGAGGAGAGAGGAGAGAGTTGAGGTTGTTCAGGCTGGAGAAGAGAAGGCTCCAGGGAGACCTTCTGGTGGCAGTTCAGTCCTTAAAAGGGGCTGTAAGAAAGCTGGGGACAGACTTTTTATCAGGGCCTGTTGTGACAGCACAAGGGGTGTTGGGTTTGAACTAAAAGAGGGAGATTTAGACTAGAGATGAGGAAGCTTTTTTTCCACTGAGGATGATGAGACACTCCTCCAGGCTGTCCAGAGAGGTGGTAGATGCCCCATGCCTGGAACCATTGTCAGTTGTTTGGGGCTCTGAGCAGCCTGCTCTAGTTGAAGATGTCTCTGACCACAGCAGGGTTGGAATAAATGATCTTTAAAGGTCCTCTTCAACCAGGTCTAGTGTGAGGTGTCCCTACCCATGGCAGAGGGGTTGGAACTAGATGATCCTTGAGGTCCCTTCCAACCCTAACAATTCTATGGTTATTCTATGATCCCTCTGGGCAGGACATGATCCCTGTGCCAAGACATGGCCAGTGGATGTGGGCAGGGCTGGGAAAAGCTCCACTGGGCTCTTGAGTTGCCCTCTGTGTGAAGCCTCTTCTGGCTGCTCTGCTCAGAAGTGGTTTGACCTGTGCCCTGTGGCCCCATGCCCTCATCTCCTCCAGCTTAAAGATGGTGCTAAGGCTGGAGAGGAAGGTGTGAACCCAGAGGCAGTTCAGGGAGGGTTTGAGGCTGTGTGCTTGTGTCCAGGAGGAGCTTTTGGACAGAGAAGCGATTTTCCTTTCTGTCTGGGAATGCTGACTCCTGGAGTGAGGTGCAGCCAAGCAGGGGGGGCCTTTGCTGGGAACCAGCAGCACTGGGGTTTATCAACAGTTTACCAAACTCTGTCAGTGACCTGGGGAGGGAAATGAGAGGGAAATCGCTGCAGCAGTGAGTCTGGCATGAGGAGCTCCTGGGAGGTGCTGGGCAGGTCAACCTCGGGCTGCTTGCAGGAGGGAAGCATTGCTTAACCACGGAGCAGGCCAGGGTGAAAAGTCCCCTTGGTTGTTTCCTGCCATTTGCCTTGTGTCCCTCTTTGCCTTTGCTCCCCGTGGCTGCCGGGCAGCGAGTTCCCCTGGCAGGAGGGCGCGTGGAAACAGCTCGCTGGAAATGGGAGCTGGCCCCGAGAAGCAGTTACTGAAATGATTTGATGAATAATTGAGGGTAGCAATTAAAGTCAAAAAAGAATCACAAATAGCTCGTGAGCAACTCCTGAACCGGAAGAGAGGCTAAAGTTGGGCTGATAAGTGCTGGGCTACCAATTAGTCACAGGCGCCTGGCCCCGAGCCTGGCTGCTCGCTGCAGGCACTGCTGCGGACGGCGCCCATCCAGCCCCTGGTGCCACCTGCCCACCCCGGGCTGAGGAGGTGGAGAAGTCAGCAGCGAGGTCTCACGACGTGGGGGACCTCCTGGAAGAGAGGGAGCTGCTGAGTTCACTGGGAAATGTGGCTTTGGCTGTCCTGGAACTGTTTGTGAGTTTGCCAAGCGCTGCTTCAGCCTAGCAGAGGAGCCCCAGGGCTGCGTGCAGCGTGGCTGGGGGTGAAGAGATCATAGAATCATAGAGTCAATAAGGTTGGAAAAGACCTCAAAGATCATCAACTCCAACCTGTCACCCAACACCTCATGACTACTAAACCATGGCACCAAGTGCCACATCCAATCCCCTCTTGAACACCTCCAGGGATGGTGACTCCACCACCTCCCTGGGCAGCACATTCCAATGGCTAACAACTCTCTCTGGGAAGAACTTTCTCCTCACCTCCAGCTTAAACCTCCCCTGGCACAGCTTGAGACTGTGTCCTCTTGTTCTGGTGCTGGTTGCCTGGGAGAAGAGACCAACCTCCACCTGGGTACAACCTCCCTTCAGGTAGTTGTAGAGAGCAAGAAGGTCTCCCCTGAGCCTCCTCATCTCCAGGCTGAACAACCCCAGCTCCCTCAGCCTCTCCTCCCAGGGCTGTGCTCAATGCTTCACCCAGCACTAGAGGATCTTGTTTGGGTCCTTCTGTCACCAGAGGACACGTGCCACCGAGCCTAGGAGACCCCCAAAACTCAACCTAGATGTCAGCTGGGTTAAGAACTCTGTGTTCACCCTGGGTAAGGTGATCAGGCCATGGCATTCAAGTCCTCACCTCCTCCTGGGCTGCTTTACCCGGGCATTTCCTCCCTTGCCAGCACTCCTGCTGCCTCCCCGGGCCCCCAGACAGCAAACACTGCTACAACAATAACAGAATTAAGTTTTATTTGAGCTAAAATGAACTGTTTCCTGGCTGCTGAAATGACCCACTCTGCCTCTCCCCCTCTCCCCAACCCCACGTTCTGTTCAGATCAAACAAAATGCTTTGCTCAAAATGAAACAAAATGTTTCAATTCCCTTTTGGGCCATTTTTAGTGAAAGAAGCAGAGGAGCAGTGAGGGAGCAGCCTGATTAAAAGGTTCAGCATTCTCACTCAGTGCTTTTTTTTTGCAGGGGGGTTGTGTCCCCCTTGCCGGGGCTGAGGTGAGAGCGGTTGTCCCAGCGCTGTGGGGTGATGGAAGGGGTGAGCTCTGCCCCAGCCCACCCCACTTGCAAACCTCCCACTGAGTCTCCTCATACCTCTACAGCAGGGCTGGAGGATGAGGGGTGTCCAGAAACCCATTAAATATTCCACTTGCAGGAACATAGAATCAGAGAATTGTCAGGGTTGGAAGGGACCTCAGGGCTCAGCCACTTCCAACCCCTCTGCCAGGGGCAGGGACACCTCACACTGCAGCAGGTTGCTCACAGCCACATCCAGCCTGGCTGCAAACACCTCCAGGGATGAGGCTTCCACCACCTCCCTGGGCAACCTGTGCCAATGTCTCATCATAGTTTCATAGTTTCATAGTTTCATTCAGGGTTGGAAGGGACCACAAGGATCAGCTAGTTCCAACCCCCCTGCCTTAGGCAGGGACACCCCACACTAGATCAGGCTGCCCAGAGCCTCATCCAGCCTGCTCTTAAACACCCCCAGGGACGGGGCCTTGACCACCTCCCTGGACAACACATTCCAGGGTTTCACCACTCTCATGGGGAAGAACTTCCTCCTCCCCTCCAGCCTGAATCTCCCCACCTCCAGCTTCATTCCATTCCCCCTAGTCCTATCACTACCTGAGATCCTGAGCAGTCCTCCTCATCATCCTCATGGGGAAGAATTTCTTCCTTACATCCAATCTCAATCTACCCATTTCTAGTTTTGTTCCATCCCCCCCAGCCCTATCACTCCCTGACACCCTCAAAAGTCCCTCCCCAGCTTTCTTGTAGCCCCCTCCAGATCCTGGAAGGCCACAATAAAGTCTCCTCTGAGCCTTCTCTTCTCCAGACTGCACAACCCCAACTCCCTCACTTTGTCCTCACAGCAGAGCATCTCCAGCCCTCTGCTCATCCTTGTGGCCCTTCTCTGGACACCTTCCAGCACCTCCAGATCCTTCCTGTAATAGAGGCTCCAGAACTGGCCACAGTGCTCCAGGTGAGGTCTCACCAGAGCAGAGCAGAGGGGGAGAATCACCTCCCTGCCCCTGCTGGCTCTGCTTCTCTTGCTGCAGCCCAGGATGCTATTGGCTTTCTGGGCTGCAAGTGCTCACTGCAGTTTGGGAGGCTGGAGTGGGGACCAGCCTTGCCCCCCTCACCTCCATACTCCTTCCTGGCCTGGCAGGGGATCGCCCACCTTGTGCCCTGCCACTGGCTCAGCACTGGGCATGGGACCCAGGCAGCATCAGGCACGGGCTGGAGCTGGCAGCCAGCACTTCTCAGGCATTTCTGGAGTGAGAGTTTATGTAGATTTATGTTAAAATATTCCTGCATCTTCACTCCACGTTTATTTTTATTGATTTGCAAATGCAAACCTTTGTTCTGCATGTGGTCTGTAAGCCTGATGGTATGTCAGGAACTTCAGATTGAACATTTTCATATCTTTTTCCTCTCCTGTTGCCCCCACCCTTCCCTTAGGCAGCTCAGCCTGGCACTGGAGAAAGGAGAGATAGCTCATCCTCATCTCCTGCATCCCCCAACCTTATTCCCTGCATCCCCATCCCTGTCTCTGCAGCCCCATAACCAACCACATCCCCATCCCTGCCCCTGCATCCCCCATCCCTGCATTCCTGTCCCCATCCCTGCCCCTGCATCCTCATCTCCTGCATCCTTAGCACTGCCTTCCCAGCTTTCTCCCCAGATGACACCTCTCTGCCTTGCCAGACAGGGGGCTGAGGACATAGAGTACACATACAGTAATGGGGAAGAGACATAGAGTAAGGGAGGAGAGAGCAATATTTCACTCAACCTCCCCTTCACTCACTGCCTCCTTGATGCTCCAGCAGCTTTCTGCCTGCCCCTTCCAGTGGCTATCTGTAAAGCCAATGCAGAGTTTGCCATGCAGCCCCAGGCTGGGCAGAGCAGCATCTCCCTCTCCAATATATATTTATATGTAGTTTGGGTTTTGTCTGGGAGGGATGTGGGGAAAGTCACAGGAAATGCCAAGTGCTGACATGTCTGTGCTAGGAAATAGCTCTGTGCTTCTCCTGTGAGGTCCTTGGTATTTTCCAAGTGACATTTAACTGAAGGGAACCTCTGGCATGGCTTTTGCTCAGGGCAGCAGTGGTGGCAGCTGCCTCTCTCTATGGTGTGGACCTCTGTAGCAGGCTGGGCTGGGAAGCTGTGCTGCTCAGGGATGCTGCTGCCCAGGGATGATGAAAGTCTTGGCTGGGTTTGTGGCCCTAGCTGTGACCCCTCCCACACACCCTGTGCCTGGCCCTGGGACTGGGATCAGTCCTCACCAGAGTGGCCTTGCTTCACCCCAAGAAGATAATGGGAAGCATGCATCCATGTGGCAGAGAGCAGTGGATTGGCTCACAAGGCAAGAAGTAAAGAGCTAACTCTGTTGTACTTGGCAAGCCCCAGCTGAGAGGGGAGAGGAGATAAGAGGATGGTCTGTGGAGGGTGCAAACACCAAGCAGGAACCAGGGGCACACTGCAAGGCTGGGGTGATGCCTAGGGAAGGGAAAACAAGCTGGATAGTGGGGACAAAGTTCCCTGGTGTGGAGCAGCTCCCATCACAGGGAAACCTGCAAAAGCTCATCTCCCCCACACCTAAAGGCCCTGACCTCAGGATGGCATCCTCATCTTAGAGCTCCTTCCCTCCCTGCTGTCCCTCAGGCCGATTTGGGGGACACAGGTTTACTTCTGTGACCATAATCAGCCAACCCCAGAGATTCCTCTTCCCCTGGCACCAGCTGGGCATCCAGGCTGGCGCTTGGCTGCACCCAGTCACACAGGGTCACACCTACTGTCACTGCAGCACCCAAACCCATCACCCCTCCCCTACTCCTGTCCCCTCGTGCCTGCGCTGGAGGGTGGCTTGTGTGGCAGCCTGGCCCTGCTGAGCCCCTGGCAGGCAAGTCACCCAAGCACCGCTGCCCTGCTGCTGCGTTTATGTTTCATCAGCCGCTTCCCCTCTGTGTGCCGAGTGCCTGAGCCATCAAAGCTCCCCCAGCAGCCTGGATGCATCCACTTAATGGACTGCTACGAGACACATCCTTACTTCATTACTTCATTATTTACAGGATGAGGGTTTCGTGCCGGGGACGGCTGCCCAGCATCCCCCCTCGGAGGCTGGCGGAGCTGCCAAGGGGAGGGCAGCCCTGGAGCCGCTGGGACAAGGACCCCTGAAGCCCTGGATTACAAAACCATGAGCTGCAACCAGGAAGATTTAAATGCAGAAGGAGCAAATCCCACTTTACTTTTATTTGTTTGTTTATTTATCCACCCAATTGCTCTGTTGTTGGTTTGGTTTGGTTTGGTTTCTTTCCCCAGTCAGTGCTTGGAGCTGGCTGTGCTTTAGCACCATCGATGCAGAGGGATAAAGCAGTGCCTGCCGAGGAGTAGCAGGGAAGACCCCTTCTGACCTGTGTTGCCCATCAGTTGTCAGACATTCTGATGCTTCTGTAGGGTGCTGGGGCCTTTCATTCAGCTCCCAGCTCCTGGGAGGGCGATGGTTTTGTAATAGGGATAGAGGTCTGCAGCCTCAATTGGGCTGGGAGCAGGCAGACTGAGATGGGAGCAGGCAGATTGGGCTGGGAGCAGGCAGACTGAGCTGGGAGCAGGCAGACTGAGCTGGGAGCAGGCAGTCTGAGATGGGAGCAGGCAGACTGGGCTGGGAGCAGGCAGTCTGAGATGGGAGCGGGCAGACTGGGCTGGGAGCAGGCAGATTGGGCTGGGAGCAGGCAGACTGAGCTGGGAGCAGGCAGACTGGGCTGGGAGCAGGCAGACTGAGATGGGAGCAGGCAGACTGGGCTGGGAGCAGGCAGACTGAGATGGGAGCAGGCAGACTGGTCTGGGAGCAGGCAGACCGAGCTGGGAGCAGGCAGACTGGGCTGGGAGCAGGCAGACTGGGCTGGGAGCAAGCAGACTGGGCTGGGAGCAGGCAGACTGGGCTGAGAGCAGGCAGACTGAGCTGGGAGCAGGCAGACTGGGCTGGGAGCAGGCAGACTGAGCTGGGAACAGGCAGACAAGACTGTGCAGGGAGGACTGGGGGCTTCTCTTTCCCCGCTATCCCAAATCCAGCCTTATTCTTCTGCTGGCCCCTTGGGCTTAACTCTCTTTGCATCTCTCCTGACAGAGACCTGATACATCAGAGAGCCCAGACAAGTGGGGCTGTGGGACCAGCCTGCAGGAGATCTTGGAGACAGGCAGTGTAACGGGATAGTCTGAAGAACCGGATCATTTTATGACCATTAATAACATTTGCAGCTACTGAACCTTATCCCTTTCTGCAGGAGCAGCATGACCTGATGCTACAGGGCTGAGGCTGGCTGGAGCAGCTGGGTTGTAACTGGGTGTTTGGCCAGGTACAGCCTGGCTGACCTCCTCCCCAGAAGCAGGAGGTGCTGAGCACACGACACACACTCTGCACACCAAAGGGTGCTGCCAGAAAACCAGGCTCAGGCAGAGCAGGGCTCTGCTGTGCAGGGGGGGAGGCTGCTGAAGACGGGGGGGGCGGGGTGTCACGATGCTTTGCAGTTGCATTCATTCATGGGATGAAGGACATGCTCCCTGGGCTGGTTCTGTCAGCCCCTCCTGTCTGTCCACGTGTGCATACCCATCTCTGTACACACACACATCACACCAGCATCCGAGTGACCTGGAGCAGCGCAGCACAAACACTGCAGCTCCTATGTAAACAGAGGTCACAGAGATTTCCCTCCTTCATTCCTCGCCGACAGGCAAGCGGCCTCTCTCCCAAGGAAAAATAAACCAAGGCCCTGGCAATGCCGGGTTCAGCAAGTGTTTCCTCACAGATTTTAACCACGTTAGCTTAGGTGGCTGTAAACAGGCTGACAGCACCGCTCCTACCCTTTGAAACCCCTCCCCGCCCCGTTTCCTGTCTCAAATTCACACCGTCCCTCTTCCACCGGGGCCTTAAATTAATGCCCGGCTGGGGTGCCTAATTACCAGCTCCCTAATGGGCCAAAACATCCTGAAGGGCTGAAGTTTCCTCCTTGATTTGTGGCTCCGAGTCGGAGCTGCAATTACCAAATTGATTTTAAATGCAGGCTCCGCTGACAGCCTATTGGCAAACCGCATCCCTGCGTCCTCAGCCCTTCGTCAAATAAAGAGGAGGAAGCCCTTGATGAATATACCTTGATCTGCAGCTGCTGTTTGTTTAATACAATTTATGGGCAATGGTATTAGGTTTTATCAGGGAGCTGCAGCCCTGGAAACACTGATTTGGCAGGAGCGGCTCAGCTGAAGAGCTTGGGTCAGAGCGGCTGGAATCGCTTTGCGCGTGAGGAGCTTGCTCTTCGGCTCGGCTCAGCTCAGCCTGGCTCACTTCACAGAATCCCAGCATGGCAGAGGTTGCAAGGGACATCTGCAGATCAGTGCTGGCTGAACGAGAGCCAGCAGTGTGCCCAAGTGGCCAAGAAGGCCAATGGCATCCTGGCCTGCATCAGGAGCAGTGTGGCCAGCAGGAGCAGGGAAGTCATTGGGCCCTGTGCTCAGCACTGGTTAGGTCACACCTTGAGTCCTGTGTCCAGTTCTGGGCCCCTCAGTTTAGGAAGGATGTTGAGTTGCGGGAAGGTGTCCAGAGAAGGGCAGCAAAGCTGGGAAGGGGTTTGGAGCACAGCCCTGTGAGGAGAGGCTGAGGGAGCTGGGGTTGCTTAGCCTGGAGAAGAGGAGGCTCAGGGGAGACCTTGCTCTCAAATACCTGAAGGGAGGTTGCAGCCATGTGGGGGTTGGTCTCTTCTGCCAGGCAAACACCACCAGAACAAGAGGACACAGTCTCAAGCTGTGCCAGGGGAGGTTTAGGTTGCATGTTAGGAAGAAGCTCTTCCCAGCAAGAGAGATTGGCCATTGGAATGTGCTGCCCAGGGAGGTGGTGGAGTCCCCATCCCTGGAGGTGTTTAGGAAGAGACTGGATGGAGTGCTTGGTGCCATGGTTTAGTTGATTAGATGGTGTTGGGTGAGAGGTTGGATTTGATGATCCCAAAGGTCTTTTCCAACCTGGTCTGGTCTATTCTATTCTATTCTATTCTATTCCATTCCATTCCATTCCATTCCATTCCATTCCATTCCATTCTATTCTATTCTATTCTATTCTATTCTATTCTATTCTATTCTATTCTATTCTATTCTATTCTATTCTATTCTATTCTATTCTATTCTATTCCAACCCCTCTGCTAAAGCAGGGGCACCCACAGCAGGACTGCAATGTCCATCTGGGTATGGAATGTCTTCAGGAAAGGAGACTCCACAACCTCTCTGGACAGCCTGATCCAGGGCTCTGCCAACCTCGCAGAAGGTTTTTTCTCATATTTAGGTGGAATCTCCTGGGTTCCACTTTGTGCCCACTGCCCCTTGTCCTGAGCACTGAGGAGAATCTGTCCCCATTCTGTTACCCCCTCCCCTTTAGTTACTGATGCTCATTCCCCTCCCAGTCTGCTCTTCTCCAGGCTAAACAGCCCCAGATCTCTTTCCTTTCCTCATCAGAGTGGTGCTCCAGTCCGCTGAGCATCTTGGCTCTTCATCACAGTGGCTCTTCAGCTCCTTCTGGCCACCTCTCCTGCCTGTGTGGGGCTCTCACTTTGCCCTAGTGAGGCTGTTCCAAGCACACATGGCCTTGGCACAAGCTACCTTAGCCAAAGTCAGAGAAGGAGTTGAGTGAGCTTGTCACAAACACAGTGAGGAGAGACCCAGCTGTGAGAAGGTAAAAGTGACTGAAACCCCTGAAGCATCCTTGCCTCCTTCTTTGTTGCCCAACAGAGATGGCCAGCAGAGAGCAGGAGCTATGAGGTTGCAGAGGAGAACCACAGAACACAGTTCCAAAGCCATGTCAGGAGCACAGGATCTTTCCAGTCCATGCATGGCCCTCCCCTCCTTCCCAGTACAAACTCCATCCATCCTGCCATGGTGGCAGCAAGCTCTGCAAAAGCTCCAAGTTCTCTAGCAGTTCATACCAGCTCTTGAGCATCAGGGTTGTTCAGATGCTTGAGAGCACATGAAGGCTGAGCTGAGCCAGGAGCATTTGCCCCCTCCATTTAGCAGTGCTGTTCAAGGCTATGGTGCTTCCTGGGATCCAGGCTCCTTTTCCCAGCAGCTCCATTCTTTATTCAGAGGATCTTGTTTCAGTTGCCCACCTGCAGAAGGGTTGACAGAGTTTATCTCACCCTCAGTCAGCACTGGGAGCTGCTGATTAAAGCAGAAAATATGAAGGGGCTTAAAACTGAAGGCTCATCAGAGCTATCAGCTGCTCCCTTCCCTCTCCTGGGCTGGGAGGATGGATTGCTCTGACAGCATCCCTTGGCCTGAGCTGTTGGGTATTTCTCAGGGTCATCCACGGGGCAGAGCCCAACAGTTCCAGCCCTGAGGGGGGGTGCTGAGTTGCCCCAAGAACCAAGAGACCTCAGTGGGTAGGAGAAAAGGGTTAACAGGACAATGGTGTGTCTTTGGAAGCAGAGGCTGAGGATGTGTGTCTGTGGGAGGGGAGTGCCTGCTATCTCGACCAGGATGATCTCAGGGAGAGGGAATCCACAAGCAGGCCCAGAAGAGAAAAACACCAGAGGAAGGGAGTGGACAGGGGCATGAAGTTACATGCAGGGCAAAAATGAGGTGGCACCTGGGGGAGATCTAGGAACATTGTGTCCTGTTCTGACTTTTTCACACCCTGCCAGTGCCCCCAAGAGGTGCAGGGCAGAGGATTGGATCAGCTGGGGACCAGAGGATTCAGGAGGTCTGGGGCAGAGGACGAGGAGTCTGGGGAGGTGGAAGCGTTTGCAGACAAGTGGGGTCAGAAAGGCCCAGGGAAAGGTGTGGGAGAGGCCAGCTGATAGCAAAGCAAATAGTTTGGCTGCCTCCATGGAAAAGTACCTGGTCTGTTTTGTTTCCTAGCGTCGTGATGAAGGATAAGGATTTAGCAGAAAGGGAGGAGAGCTGCAGTTAATCCACTGATTAACCTGAGGAGAGAAAGGCAAACGCTCAATCAAAGCAAAAGGCCAAGAGACAAAAGTCAAACCCACCAACCCAAACAACAGCACAGCACGAGGAGGGCTCGGCTCTGGTGAGGTTTAAATGCAAAGGTGAAGACCACAGGGCACCAAAGGGCAAGGCTAGAAACACCCTGGAAAGGCAGAGGGGCAGGGAGCAACGTGGAAGAGCAGAGACAAAAAGGGGAGCAAAGGGCAAGATTCCAGAGGAAAATACCAAGGGACACACTGGGGGTTTGTCCACTGCTGTGGGGTTGTTGACTGAGAGCTTGTGGCTGAGGCCCCTGAGCAGGGCATGCTAAACTCTCCATGAAGCTGCTGGGCTGGAGGGCAGTGAGTGTGCAGGAGGGGCAACAGGGGTGGAGAAAATCCCCAGCTCTGCACATAAACACATCTGATTTGGGAGGGGTCTGGAACCAGCTCCGAAGTTGGGGGACTGGGCTGGCTGGCTGGAGGGATGAGAGGCTGTGGGAGATAAGGGCATATCCAGTTTCGTGGGATCTGGCACAGCTTGGGCTGCATAAAGCTGCAGAGCCTGAGTGGGGTTCAGCACTTCCGTGAGCAAAGTTCCCTCCTTCCTTTTAGAGCTCAGGTCTGGCAACCCTGTGAGCACCATGAGAGCATCCACAGCTGGGTGGAGGAACTGGCTCCCCTGCAGGGATGGCGATTTGCATGCCATGGCTATGAGGACACGAGCTGACAAGATGGGTCAGGATGGAGCAGTGGGGCAGATCTGGCACTGAGGTGTCCCACAGGAGATGGGCTCCTTGAGCTGCAATTCCTCTGTAGGCAGCCCTGCAGTCATCACAGCATGCCCACCAGCTCGCTGTGGCTGCATCCTCACTGTCCTGGGTGCCTCTTGCCAAAATCCACTTGCTCCATAGCCGTGTCAGACAGACCCACTGGCATTCCCCCAGCAATCTGTGGTGGCAGCGTCCCTGTGGTCCCTCCAGCTCCTCAGTCAGATCTGGAGGTGCTGGAATGTGTCCAGAGAAGGGCCACGAGGATGAGCAGAGGGCTGGAGCTCCTCTCATATGAAGAGAGACTGAGAGAGTTGGGGCTGTTCAGTCTGGAGAAGAGAAGGCTCAGAGGAGACCTAATTGTGGCCTTCCAGTGTCTGAAGGGGGCTCCAAGAAAGCTGGGGAGGGACTTTTGAGGGTGTCAGGGAGTGATAGGACTGGGGGGGGGGACGGAGCAAAACTAGAAATGGATGGATTCAGATTGGATGTTAGAAAGAAGTTGTTCCCCATGAGGGTGGTGAGACACTGGCACAGGTTGCCCAGGGAGGTGGTGGAAGCCTCATCCCTAGAGGGTTTTAAGGCCAGGTTGGATGTGGCTGTGAGCAACCTGCTGTAGTGTGAGGTGTCCCTGCCCATGGCAGAGGGGTTGGAAGTGACTGATCCTTGAGGTCCCTTCCAACCCTGACAATTCCATCATTCTGTGTTGCCATGTGTGTCTGGACAGAGACAAAAGACCACGCAAAGAAACCCACCCTCCATCGGGAGGCTAAAGCTCCTCTCCTGCTGTTGTGTGGCTCCATTTAATGGCTAGCACATTGCTGCCCAGCTCTGAGAGATGTGTGTGAGACGCTGGGCTGCGGTCAGCACCCCTGGCAGCGTGGCCAGGGGTGCTGCAGGCTGGAGGTATCTCCGGGCTGCTGGCTCTTGCCCTGCTCACCGTGTGTGTGCACGGCTGTGTGCACGCACACACGTGTTTCTGCTTTGGGGACTATCATTACAGCCTATTTACCACTCTGCAGCTCACGACTGTGCTATTTATACCCCAGTAGAGTGGGTCATGCTTTGCATTAGTCCAGCCAAATTACGACTTCAAAGCCCTCGGCTTCGGGCGGGGGCTCCCCGTCTCTCTCCCTCCACCCCCGGCCCCGGCGCAGGGGCAGGTCTGAAAGGTTTTCTTAAGTCGGTTTGTTGGGCACGGAGCTGAGGAACCGCTTTCCATCTGGAACCATGTGGAATCAGCATTTGAGATATTTAACCTGACTTTAATTTGAGGCGAAACGTCTGATATTGCTGATAGTAATACCGTGCCGGGGGGGGGGGGAAGGACCGGAGCGCAGCCCCCCGCCCCCATTCCCTCCGCACTCCAGCCGGTCCCTGTTAAGCGATTGCTGGCATGCGAGCGTGTGGCAGACAGTCGCGGGGAGCCTAATCAGATCAGGGCAGCCCCCAAACGGCTGGAGCAGTGGCAGAGTAAAGTGGGTGTCCAGGAGGATTCCCAACTCGTTTTCCTCCTGGCCAGCACCCATGGCAGGGCTGCGTGTGCCCCGGCCAGCCCCTCAGCGCAGGCTGTGCGGGGCGAGGGGGTTCTGCTAGGCGGCTGCCCCTGGCAGAGGCTGGCAGAGGCTGACAAGCCCCTTTTTAACCCCCTTATTAATTCGTTTCTTTGTTTGTTTGGTGCAATGTCACTGCCTCTCCAATGCAGTTTTTAAGCCAGAAGAAAATGCCATTTATATCTTGTTGGCTTCATTAGGGGGAGGCTGGATTTATGCCGTGTGCATCATGTACCTCTCTGTCCCTAACATCAGTGGGCAGAGTGGGATCTAGATCTGAGATGACCTGGAAGGAAAAACCATCTAGTTCCCCTCCTCTCAATGCTGGGAAGGCTGCACAGCTCTTCCAAGAGCTGGGAAGGCAGAACAGGTCTTCCCAGGCAGTCCCACTTCAACCAAAGATGAGGGCAGAAAGAGGAGCTGGCAAGCTGTGGTGGGGACCAGCAGCTCTGGTGGAGCTGGGTTTCAGCCTCACTCACAAGGGTTAAACAACAGTAGCCGGGGAAAATAATTGTGAAATCTCAAATTAAAGCTCCCCTGAACCCTGGCCCCTTCTTTAAAGTTCAATAATGTCTTTTAAGAAAATGTTACTTAAAGGAACATTCTATTATGGCAAATCAGATTTCCTGGCTCTGGTGCAGACATCAGGAACGACCCAGTTAATTTCACTGCAGATGCTGAGATAAGAAGCGACCTCTGACCTGCTGCTCCACAGCGGGGTTTGGATGTCAGAGGGATGAAGGAAATCTCCTTCCATCAGTGGACCCCATCTGAGTGGAGATGGGGAGGGAGGCTTGGCCATCTTGGGGTACAAGATGAGGATGGAGGGGGGCCAGAACATCTCCCTCCTTCCACAGATGGACCCCAGGTGTGTGAGGATGGACAGGGAGGCTTGGCCATCCCAGGGAACACAGGATATGGATGGATAGGGGTCAGACCTTCTCTCTCCTTCCACAGATGGACCCCAACTGACTGAAGATGGGGAGAGACATTTGGGGCACAGGATGAGCATGGGAAGGGTGCAGAACTGACAGATAAAATTGAGGGGACACAGCATAGATGATGGGGAAGGTAGAAGACAGCAAGTCAGGACCAGATGTAAAGCTGGGCTGGAGCTTCGGTGCTGGGGCAGAGCCTGTGAGGCAGAAGTTCACAGAGCTGCTGCCCACCTCAGGCATTAAAAACTGGCTGGGCTGCCATAATCTGTATTAGATTTAAACTGTGCAATAAATGTTTCAGTTTATTGATGCCAGACTGCAGCCAATTACAACTGAAGTCACCAATGGATTAGTGCATGATGAGAGCCCAAACGGCTTGGGGAGGGAGGCTGGGGGGTGATGGGGAGCTGGTCAGAGTGCTCAGCAGCGTCCTGGCTGCTGGGTCTTCAAGCCTTTCCTATGTAGAAGGCTGGGCCAGAAAAACTAAAGCTGGTGATGATGTTTCAGTCCCATCACACACACTGCAAAGCCCTGAAGCTCTTCTGTTGAGTGTATCTGCTCCAGAGGTGCTGGAATAATGGAATCATAGAATTGTTTTGGTTGGAAGAGACTTTTTAGATCATCAAGTCCACCTGTCTACCCAGCACTGCCAGATCACTGCTAAACCATCTCCATCAGCAGCACATCTACACAGCTTGGAAATCCCTCCAGGGGTGGAGAATCCATGCTAGGCAGCCTGTTCCAGGGCTTGACAACTCTTTGGGGGAAGGAATTGTTCCTTGGGTTCAATTTAAACCTCCCCTGGTGCAACTGTTTCCTCTTGCCTGGACATGCAGAGCCTGGTGCACACAGGGCTATGTCCATCCCAGGAGGAAGGTGGCCAGCTGTGTCCCCCTCCTTTATTCATACCTTGAGGGGTGTCAGCAGGGTAGGAGCAGGGTCTGCTGGAGGCATCTGCCTGTGCTCTGCATCTCCACCATTCTGTTTCTTCATCCTTTCTTTGCTTGGTACCTCTCAGCAATCTAATTTTGTGGGCATGGACTCCAGAGCACCAGGGCTTCTGCCCCTTTCTTCTGTCTCCTTCCCCTTTTTCAGCTGTCTTCTGTTCTGTCCCATCCTTCCCTTGCTGTTGTTCTTGGTCACTGTCCAGTCTGCCTGGATGGCACCATCCCTTCACAGAACCACCAGGATGCAGGCTCCTCTGGCCAGCAGATGTTGCTGGCAGGTAGGAGGTCTGGGTTTGGTTTGCTGACAAGTCAGGACCACACATCAGGGCTGACTCCTCACTGCTTCTGCTGGGAAGGGCATCCTCTGCCATGTGCTGCCTCTGCACTTGCCAAGGACAGCTTGCATTGGCCTGATGAGCCACCACAGGATTGCAACAATCCCAAACCCCAGGGAGTTCAGCATTTGGATTAATTGCTGGTGCAAAAAAAAAAACCCTCCAAAGCCTCAAATCCTGTCTCTCTGCAAAACAAAGAGGAAAGGCCCCCTTGCTGGGGGCAGGCTCAGAGCCTGGTTCCTGGAGCAGCAGGGTGATGTCTTGGTGGGGTGCTCAGACATCCAAAGTCACAGGCTCACAGGATGTTAGGGGTTGGAAGGGTCCTCTGAAGATCATTGAGTCCAACCCCCCTGCCAGAGCAGGACCATAGAATCCAGCAGAGGTCACAGAGGGAATGCATCCAGATGGGGCTTGAAAGTCTCCAGAGAAGGAGACTCCACAACCTCTCTGGGCAGCCTATTCCAGTGCTCTGTGACCCTCACAGTAAAGAAGTTCCTCCTCACATTGAGGTGGAACCTCCTGTGCTGGAGTTTACATCCATTGCGCCTTGTCCTATCCCAGGGTGCAACTGAGCAGAGCCTGTCCCCTCCTTCTTGACCCTCAGCCCTCAGATATTGATAGACATTGATTAAATCCCCTCTCAGTCTTTTCTTCTCCAGACTAAAAACCTCAGGTCTCTCAGCCTCTCCTCACAGGGCAGTGCTGCAGTCCCTTCATCATCCTCATAGCCCTCTGTTGGACTCTCTCAAGCAGATCCCTGAAAGCCCAGAGTCCAAAGCAGGGAATGGAATGGAATGGAATGGAATGGAATGGAATGGAATGGAATGGAATGGAATGGAATGGAATGGAATGGAATGGAGTGGAATGGAATGGAATGGAATGGAATGGAATGGAATGGAATGGAATGGAGTGGAGTGGAGTGGAATGGAATGGAATGGAATGGAATGGAATGGAATGGAATGGAATGGAATGGAATGGAATAGAATAGAATAGATTAGAATAGAATAGAATAGAATAGAATAGAATAGAATAGAATAGAATAGAATAGAATAGAATAGGAGTGGAGTTAGAGTAGAGTAGAATAGAATAGAATAGAATAGAATAGAATAGAATAGAATAGAATAGAATAGAATAGAATAGAATAGAATAGAATAGGATAGGAGTGGAGTTAGAGTAGAATAGAATAGAATAGAATAGAATAGAATAGAATAGAATAGAATAGAATAGAATAGAATAGAATAGAATAGAATAGGATAGGAGTGGAGTTAGAGTAGAGTAGAATAGAATAGAATAGAATAGAATAGAATAGAATAGAATAGAATAGAATAGAATAGAATAGAATAGAATAGAATAGAATAGGATAGGAGTGGAGTTAGAGTAGAATAGAATAGAATAGAATAGAATAGAATAGAATAGAATAGAATAGAATAGACCAGGTTGGAAACCAGGTTGAGATCATCAAGTCCAACCTATCACCCAACACCATCTGATCAACTAGACCATGACACCAAGTGCCTCATCCAGGCTCTTCTTAAACACCTCCAGTGATGGTGACTCCACCACCTCCCCGGGCAGCACATCCCAATGGCCAATCTCTCTTGCTGGGGAGAACTTCTCCTATCAGGGAGCAGCACCACAGATGACCCTTTGCCCTTTCTGAGCTGTGTAGAGGTGTGAAGAGCTCCGTGGGTCGCTGTGCAGCAGCGAGTAGCAGGCGTAAGCCCAGAAGATCAAGCCCGTGGGGCTGGGACGAGTGCCAGGCTCATCACATCTCCCCACGGAGCTTCCCTGCTCCCCGCGGTGCCGCGCTGGACCTCGGGCGCCCGCACACACTGCTGAGCCTGGCAAGACATCTGCTGGAGTAGGAAGTTACTGTGGAAGCCAGAAGGATGCAAAAAAAATATGAAAAGGGGGGGAAAAAAGTGCATTTCCAGGGCCCCTGCCATGGGAGGATTAGAGCAAAACCCACGGATTTCTCAATATTTGCCTGACCCAAAGTGCTGAGTTTGTTTTGCTGTGATTTATGGGCTCCTGTTACTCGCTCTTTGTGAGCAGCGAGACAGTCCCTGGGGGTTTATTAAGACATTCACGAGCCCCAAAACTCTGTCAGATTTTTGCATGAGTAATAATTTGCCTAAAAATTTAGGAGGAGGAGCAGGAGGAGGAGGAGGAGGAGGAGGAGGAGGAGGAGGAGGAGGAGGAAGAGGAGGCGAGTTTGTCGTTGCTCCTTCTTCATTACCCCAGCATCCGAGCAGGAGGGCACGTGCCTTGGCTGGCCAACGTTGCATGAGGAGCAGCAGAAAGCCAAAGCCAACACTGTGTGAGCAGCCCAGCATCTGAAGAGGATTTTTTTTTCCCTGCCTGCCTGTTCAGTGTGTGAGACCTCTGGGTCCACTGGAAGGCAATCAAGCTCGGGTCACAAACGTGTCGCCTCTGCCGATGGGCGCCTCGCTCGTGGTTAGCCTCTCCCACGGATGCCCAGCTCCATCCAGCACCAGAGCTGCCCCACAGCTCTGTTTCCCACCACCAAATAAACACCAAACAGACCTACATTAAAATACCATTAAGAAACAATCCAAAACCATCAGGGGAAGGAAATTCCTTTTTTTAATTCAGATGGAGCTTTTTCTGGGGTCGAGTCTTGGCAAACAAACAGCTGAGATCAGTTCCCAATTAGGTGCTTTTGGCCTCTCAGAGCGATGAGGAATGACCTAGCTGATTTCAGGCATTTCCCCCAGCCCCTCATGGAACAGCTCTTGCAGACTTGGAGCTTTTCTAGGGCTGAGAGCTGACGTACTGAATTTCCCTCCACTGCCACTGCTGCTTGCCTGGCAGCGACAAGCCTGAGCGCCCCTTTTGGAAACCCTGCCAGCACCCCAAGGCTGGGCTCCCTGCTCCCCACCAGCCAGGGTCAGGGCTGAAAGGGATGAGCCTGAGTGCTGGAGAGCTCTGAGCTCTGAGTTCCCTTAGCTGCAATGAGTCACTGAGAGCTGCTTTCCTCCTCCATCAGCACACCAGCCCCTTGTGCAGAGATGTTACTCTGAAACAGTCACTCAGAATCACAGAAGTGGTTTGGTTGGAAGAGACCTTCAAGGTTATCAAGTCCAATTGTTAGCCCAGCACTGCCAGGTCAACACAGGCCAGGCTGGATGGGGCTCTGGGCAACCTAATCTAGTGGGAAGTGTCCCTGCCCAAGGCAGGAGGGATGGAACTAGATGATCCTTGAGGTCCCTTCCAACCCTCACAACTTTGTACCACTAAACCACCTCCACCAGCACCACATCTACGCTGCTTTGAAACACTTCCAGGAACAAGGACTCCACCACTGACCTGGGAAGCCTGTTCCAGGGCTTGACAACCCTTTGGGGCAAGAAATTGTTCCTCATGTCCAACATAAACCTCCTCTGAGGATGTTTCCTTCTATTCTATTCTATTCTATTCTATTCTATTCTATTCTATTCTATTCTATTCTATTCTATTCTATGCTATGCTATGCTATGCTATGCTATGCTATTCTATTCTATTCTATTCTATTCTATTCTATTCTATTCTATTCTATTCTATTCTATTCTACTCCACTCTACTCTACTCCACTCTACTCCATTCCATCCCATCCCATCCCATCCCATCCCATCCCATCCCATCCCATCCCATCCCATCCCATCCTATCCTATCCTATCCTATCCTATCCTATCCTATCCTATCCTATCCTATCCTATCCTATCCTATCCCTTGGTAGTCAGAAGTAAAGACCAACCTCCACCTGGCTCCAACCTCCTTTCAGGGATTTGTAGAGCTCTGCCCTCAGCCTCCTCTTCTCCAGACTTATCAACCCCAGCTCCCTCAGCTGCTTCTCTCTAGCCCTGTACTCTAAACCCTCCAGCAGCTTCCTTGCCCTTCTCTGCACACTCCCCAGCATCTCAATGTCCTTCCTGTAGTGAGGGCCCCAAACCTGAACCCAGTATTTGAGTGGTGGCTTCACCAGCTCCAAGTACAGAGGCACTCCCTGGTTTTAAGGAGACTCTTAAGGTTTCTTTTCCTTCCCAGAGGGAAAAGAACACTTTGCATTGACTTCAGTAAATGTTACCTAGGGTAAAAATAGCTTCTCCCAGAGAAGCCCCTGTCTCTGTGACTTGTGTCCTTACTCCCATTCCACACTGCTCAATGCAGTTTCTTTGAACTACTTTGTCACAGCTCTGACTGCCTTCTTGTGCTGGCCAGCATGACCCCCAGGAGAAGCAATTTGGGAAGCAATTGGAGGAAAGGTGCTGGAGCAAGAGGAGTGATCCATCCTCACTCTGCTGGTGCTGACTCAGTGGCTGTGTGTGAGTGCTCTCCAAAGGTCCCCACATCAGCCAGTCCCCCTGGAGAGCTGTGCCAGGCAATTCTGCCACCATATCACAGGTTCCTGCTGGGGGGTTAAAAAAAACCACCACAACAAAACCCAAACCCCAAAACAGGCCAAAGAAAGGCTGCAAAATGAAGAATTGTTGTGGCCTGCACAGCAGCAGAAGAGGCAGTAAAACAAAATGAGAGCACTGAGCAGAGCTGTTGTCTCTAACAGGAATCCTGACCCCTGATCTCAGCTCCTCTCTTTTATGTCCCTCTGCCTTCAGCACTATTGTGGGCAGATGCCTTTGGGTATGATTTATTTGTTTGTCTTGGCATCCAAGCGAGGAGCCTGGGACCAGAAAGGACACATCAAGAGCCCACTTCCGAGCTTTCCAGCCCTTTCAGTCCGTGCACACACCGCCCTGCGTGCTCTTGCCGGGGCTTTGTAAGGCCAGGCAGCGCTGGGAAGACACAGGCAACAGTTGAGCATCTTAAAACAATGCTCTGCTCTGGCCCCTGGCCCAAGAGGTTGGGCTCTGTTACTCCAGCTGTCAGGAAACGGGGCCGGGTTCAGCTCCTCCGTCCCAACCATCGCTGCTTGCATCACAACGAGGGCACCGAGGGGCTGCTTGTTGAATTCCTCTCTTCAGATCCTGGCTCATGCTGGCTGTGCAGGCAGAGGCAGAGCCCCCAGCTCTCTGGGGAGCCAGCCTAGAATCAAAACTGCACCGAGAGCAAGCGGGGTGAGGAG
Organism: Melanerpes formicivorus; assembly: GCF_026170545.1. NCBI lineage: Eukaryota > Metazoa > Chordata > Aves > Piciformes > Picidae > Melanerpes > Melanerpes formicivorus. Next base: position 120,096 of record NW_027142601.1, on the reverse strand, counting down.
GGCTGCAGGGCTCGGCCCAGCGATGCTATCAGAAACCACTCCAACAGCTTCTTGGTGCTGGGCCAGAAGTCTTTGTTTTTCCCAGCTTTTTGCTGTTGGATTGCAGGGGATGATTTAAAGCCAGAGCCAGCTATCTACCAGAATGAAAGAGCTGCACAAATCAGAAGGCCAAAGGGACCGTTCCATTAGGCAGTCCAACCTTCTGTAGGAGACAGGCCAGCTCTGCTCTGTCTCATTAGTGCCTTAATGCAAGCTATTGCTGCAACTGCTTCCTTCTGCTGAGAGCTTCTCTCTGCAGCCCTCTTCCAGACACCACAGTTCTCACTGTCAGATGGGGCCAAGGCTGAGGACAAGTAAAGTCACCTCAGGCAAGAAAAGGAGCTTCCAGCCCAGAGGTTTTAGAGCATAACAACTTCACAGGGCTCTGCCTGGGGTCTTTCTTCCAGCCTCCATGTGTTTCTCATGCTCAGTGTAGGGTCCAGGGGTGATAAATGGAGTGGAGATGGACTCTGGAGAAGTCACTTGGGAATGGGAGGGCATGGTGTGTTGAATACTGGCAGGAAGCTCATGTCCATTTGCCCCTTTTTTTGCAAGGCAGGCTCCTCTTCAGCTTCACGTCAGCCTTCTGCATAATGACCTGTGCTGATCCAGCTCTCAAATGCCATCCCTGGTTGGAGAGTGTGGTTCCTCCTGAGTCCAAGGTCCAGAGGGGACAGAGAAGTGTCCTGCCATCCCCAGTGAACATTCTGCCCCATAGAAACAGCTCTGAGAATAACACAGAGGTCACCAAACATCCCCCCATCTCCTGGCTCACAGGAGACAAAGGATGAAAGCCTGTGGACATTCTTCTGGACAGGGCCAGGCTCTTCTCAGAGATGCCCAAGGACAGGACAAGGGGCAGTGGGTGCAGGCTGCAGCATAGAAGGTTCCCTGTGAACATAAAGAAAAACTTATTCACTGTGAGGGTGCCAGAGCCCTGGAGCAGGCTGCCCAGAGAGGTTGTGAGCTCTGCTTCTCCGCAGACATTCCAAACCCCCCTGGATGCATTCCTGTGTGACCTGCTCTAGGTGATCCTGCCCTGCCAGGGGAACTGGGCTGCATGACCTTTCCAGATCCTTTCCATCCCCTGATGTTCTGTGTGTCTGTGCTGGCAGCTGGTTCGTCTGCCCTGAAACCTCGCCCTGGTGCTGTGATGGGAGCACGCTCATCTGAGCACCCCTTTGCTACCTGCCTGCCTGGCTCCCCACAGACCCAGCCCTGAGGCAGAGCAGCCCCTTAAGCACAGACCTCCCCCCGCCCCCAGCAGCTGATGCTTTCTGGAAGCTGTGTCACGTCCTGGGGAAATGTCTATTTATTTCTCTTCCCCCCCTCCGCAGCGTCCCCTCTCAGCTCAGGAACGTGACGCTGAGCTTTCTGCCTGGAATCCCCTGGCTGTGTTTGAACAGGTTTTTCTCTTCCCCCATCACTCACCATCTCCACCACATGAGATTTATTGACTTGTATTTATTTATTTTGACTTAGTCATTTTTCACTGGGGACAGAGCAATGTGCCGAGTGAAGGCGGCCCGAGCAGCCCCCTGCCTGAGTCACGGCCCGGAGCCTTTCAGCTGCTTTCTTTCCTTTGGTTTAATCTCTTGACTGCAGTAAACATGTTGGACAAAGCTCTGCTTGTTCAGGGATGACCAGGGATGGGGCTTCAGGGGGGTCAGATAACAGGAGTCCAGCCGTGGGTGGGAGGGAGGAGAGCAGCGCAGCTCCTCGCCGGTGGCTTGGGCTCCTCTCCTGCTGTCTCCAGAGATCATCACAGCCTGGGGATGCTGAGGCCCTGCTCCTTCTGCAGCTCCTCTGGCACTCTTGGACAGGCTGGTGCCTAGAGCACAGGTCTTGTGAGGAGCATCTGAGAGAGCTGGGGGCTGTTAAACCTGGAGAGGAGGAGGAATAGAATGGAATAGAATGAAATAGCACAGCATAGCATAGCATAGAATAGAATGGAATGGAATGGGATAGGATAGGATAGGATAGGACAGGACAGGATAGGATAGGATAGGATAGGATAGGATAGGATAGGATAGGATAGGATAGGATAGGATAGGATAGGATAGGACAGGACAGGACAGGACAGGACAGGATAGGATAGGATAGGATAGGATAGGATAGGATAGGATAGGATAGGATAGGATAGGATAGGATAGAATTAACCAGGTTGAAAAAGACCTTTGAGATCATCAAGTCCAACCTATCACCCAACACCATCTGATCAACTCAACCATGGCACCAAGCACCCCATCCAGACTCTTCCTAAACACTTCCAGGGATGGTGACTCCACCACCCCCCTGGGCAGCACATTCCAATGGCCAATTACTCTTTCTGTGAAGAACTTCTTCTTAATACCCATCCTAAACCTCCCCTGGCACAGCTTGAGACTGTGTCCTCTTGTTCTGGTGCTGCTTGCCTGGGAGAAGAGACCAACCCCCACCTGGCTACAACCTCCCTTCAGCTAGTTGTAGAGGGCAGACCTCGTTGCCCTCTATCACTCCCTGAAAGGAGGCTGGAGCCAGCTGGGGGTTGACCTCTTCTCCCAAGGAACAAGTGACAGGACAAGAGGAAAGAGCCTCAACTCGAGCCAGGGGAGGTGTAGGTTGCACATTAGGAACCTTTTTTGCTTCCCCAAAAGGCTGTCAGGGCCTCGACAGACTGCTCAGGGCAGTGGTGGAGTCCCCAACCCTGGAGGGGTTTAAAAGCTGCATAGATGTGGTGCTGAGGAACATGGTTCAGTGTTGTCCTGGCAGAGCTGGGATAATGCTTGGACTTGATGATCCTAAAGGTCTCTCCCAACCCAAAGGACTCTGTAGTTCCACAATTCTGTGATTCTCTTCTAAGCTGAGGCTCAAGACATCAGGAATCCATGCTTCCAAGCCATATAGCAGGGCACTCCCTCACAGCCCATATGGGAAACATGAATTTTGGCTCCTGGAGTTGCAGCAGCTCTCCCAGGCTGCTCCTCCAGCTCTTACTCATGCGTTTCCTCTCATGCTTGAGCACCACCGGCAGCAACCGCTGCTGAAGAGGGCTGCTGAGCAGCTCGTGGGTGGCTGCAAGGCTCACCACAGGCCAGGAGACTTCTCCCTCCTTTCTTTGCTTCAGGGAGCAGCTGGCTGGTGCATGGTGACAGGGCTGGAGCTGAACCTGCAGCTCCTGGGCACTGAGTGTGCAGGGGCTCTTGCCCACCAGTGCTTCAGCTCCCAGCACATGTGCCAGGCCCTTCCAAGCCCCTCTCTAGCCAGCACTTTCCCTCTCCCTTCTGTCAGAGCAGCTGCTGGTGAGGCTCTTCCAAAATGGTTGACTGCTTGGCAAGGCAGTTGTGCTGGAAGAGCCTCCTCCAGATGTGCACAGCTGTGTGCACACCTCTGCTGGCCCCGCTGTGTGCCAGGCTGCTGGGGGATGGGACAGAGCTCACATCTGTCAGGCCATGGTGTCACCCTGTTACGTGTGGCAGGGCCCTCGGGGCAGGAGCTACTGTTGGGCAGCAGCACCTGCCAAAGGCAGCACGTCCACAGGGTGTCCTCCAGGGCTTTCACCCTGGCCAGCTCTGACTAAGTCCAGCAAGCAGGATTTCCACTATTTCCTTTGGCAGAGGAGCCTCCAGCCCAATTATCTCACTCCTACGTCATTTTGTGCTGCTCTAAGCTAAGATTTCCCTGACTCCAGCTCACCCTGCTGCTCCTGGGCTTGCCCTGCCTCTTTGGGTGACACTCTTGCTGAGGACCAAAGGCTGTTCACATGAGGTGCCTGTTGTGGAGGCTCCTCCAGAGCAGCAGTCACAGAATCACACGATCATTTGGGTTGGAAAAGGCCTTTCCAGACCATCAAGTCCAGACACTCACCCAGCACTGCTGGGGTACTGCCAAGTCCTGCCTTTGCTGGGGCAACAAAGTGTGCATCCAGATGACTCTTAATGATCCTCCACAAGCACACAGCAGCACTCACAGCTACCTGAAAGGAGGTGGAGCCAGGTGGGGGGTTTCAGTCTCTCCCCAAGGAACAAGCAAGAGGAAAGAGCCTCAGGTTGCACCAGAGGAGGTTTAGGTTGGACATGAAAAACAATTTCTTCCCCCAAAGGGTTGTCAAGCCCTGGAACAGGATGTTCAGGGCAGTGGCAGAGTCTCCATCCCTGGAGAGGTTTGAAAGCCATGCAGATGTGGTTCTGAGGGACATTGTTTAGTGGTGAGCTGACAGCTGGCCTTGGGGATCTTGAAGGTCTCTTCCAACCACAGCAATTCCATGGTTCTATGAGCTCACCCTCAACAGAAGGGTCCCACTCACAAAGCATCAAAGACATTGCCCAGGCCATCTGAATATTGGCTGAACAGGAGCAAAGCCAGGAGAGAACAGGCAGGAGAGCAAAGCTGGAGGCTCCCCCATTGTGGGTGATTTGAATGGAGCTAGGCATGAGCAGCTGGGGAGGAAGGAGACCATCATCCTCTTCTCGTGGAAAACAACCCAGGCAGTAATTTCTGGCCTTCAGCCTGTGCTGAGCAGTGGGGTGGAGGAGCAAGGGACCAGGCCAGCCCAAGCCACTTCCTGTGGCTTCTCCTGGGCTGCAGCTTTGATCTATTTTTAAGCCAAAGTGCTGAAATGCAGGGAACTGGCTCTCTGGCCATGCCTGGTTGTTGGCAACAGCCAGGCACAGGGAGGCCAAGGGACAGCAGGGCTTGGCCAAGGGATAGCAGGGCTTGGCCAAGGGACAGCAGGGCTTGGCCAACCTCCTCCAGCCACCAAAGGCAGCGGCAGGCAGATGTGATCCCCTCCCCCCTGCCTCCATGCCCTCCTGCCCAGGAGGGAAGGGGGGCAGGTGGGGAAGGGGATGAAGCAGCACAGAGCTCCAAGTCATGCTCTTGGGCAGCCAGAGCCTGTAGCTGCTTCCAGTGGGGTTAGGTTTGGGGTTTAATCTCATTAGGGCAGGACACGTTTGTGTTTTCATCTCCGGTTGTTTTGTCCCCCGGGGGGCCCCTGAGCTCCAGCTCTTTTGTTTGTGAGCAGAAAATGCTTCCACCCCCAAAGCCCAGCCGAGAAATCCTGGAACAGGTTGTAAATCTCTGTGGCCAGCCCCATTGACACACACCTGCTGGCTGCTGGGTTGCAGCTGGAGAGGGGAAGCCTGGGCAGGGTGGGTGTTTTTTTTTTGGCTCTTTTATTGTCCTCCTCCTTAATAAAACTAGCATGATTTTCAAAAGGAATTATGGTATTGCAAACCTGGAGGTAGCAGCAGCCATCAGTGATGGCTTTCCCACCCCTCCAAAGACCAGCAGCCAGGGCTGTGTCCCGTTTCCCCCAGCCAAAGCTGGATTACTGGAGTCCTGGATGAAACAGCAGAGCTTACAGAGGATGTCCCTCATGGGACCTAAGGCTGTGGGACCAGAAAGGGTTGTCCAAGTGGTGGGATCTCCATCCTGGGGTGGGAGGAATCATGGAATCATACAGTGTTAGGTGTTAGAAGGGACCTCTGGAGATCATCCAGTCCAACCCCCCTGCCAAAGCAGGATCACCCAGGGCAGGCTGCACAGGAGCACAACCAGGCAGGTTTTGGAAGTCTCCAGAGAAGAGCCTCCACAACCTCTCTGGGCAGCCTGCTCCAGGGCTCCATCACCCTTCACATAAAGAAGTGTCTCCTCATGCTGAGGTGGAAGCTGCTGTGTTCCAGCTTGTACCTCATGGTCCTTGTCCTGTCACTGGGCACCACCAAAAAGAGCCTGGCAGCTGCATCTTGACACCCAGCCCTCAGATATTCATAGACATTAATAAAGTCTCCTCTCAGTTTTCTCTCCTTCATACTAACCAGCACCAGGTCTCTCAGTCCTTGATGTTCAAGTCCCTTAATCATAGAATCATAGAATCAATAAGGTTGGAAAAGACCTCAAAGATCATCAAGTCCAACCTGTCACCCAACACCTCATGACAACTAAACCATGGCACCAAGTGCCACATCCAGTCCCCTCTTGAACACCTCCAGGGATGGTGACTCCACCACCTCCCTGGGCAGCACATCCCAAAGGCCAACAACTCTCTCTGGGAAGAACTTTCTCCTCACCTCCAGCCTAAACTTTCCCTGGTGCAGCTTGAGACTGTGTCCTCTTGTTCTGGTGCTGGCTGCCTGGGAGAAGAGACCAACCCCCACCTGGCTACAGCCTCCCTTCAGGTAGTTGTAGAGAGCAAGAAGGTCTCCCCTGAGCCTCCTCTTCTCCAGGCTAAGCAACCCCAGCTCCCTCAGCTTCTCCTCGTAGGGCTTAAGCATCCTCAGAGCTCTCCATTGCCATTGGGCTCTCTCCAGCAGCTCCCTGCCTCTCCTGAACTGGGGAGCCCCAACCTGGCTGCAGTATTCCAGGTGTGTTCTCACCAGGAAGCCCATAGGATGCTGCAAGGAGGAGTCAGCCCAGCTCGAGAGCTTGGATGAATGGGAGCTGCTGAAGCTTGGAAGGAACCACAGCAAAGGAACATGAACTTGTACAGCAGTGGCCTGGCTGTGAGATGGGACTTTGGGGGGTGGCTTTTTGGTCGAGGGGTTGGTTGTCAGCAGCCTAAACAAAGGGAAAACACTGTTTGTTCTCCTTCATGTTAATTGTGTGGGGCTAAAACCTGAACACAGCAACAGCAGAAGGTTCCAAACAAAGGATTTCTATTTAATTGGCATCTTTCTGCCACAAAGAGAGGAAATCTCTGCCGGATTGCAGACGGAGGGGGGCGGGGGGGGGTGATTCGTTAACTTTCCTGGGAGTGCATCAAAACAAAAAAGACACACCCCCCAAAAAGAAAAAACAACAAACCCCAAACACATCATTTCAGGAAGAAAAGAGGGGAGAAAAAAAAAACCCCAAAAGGCCAAGATTTCCTGTGCCCAACTGTAACATTAAACCTGCTCGAGCTGCAGGGCGACGCCTGTGGATGTAATTGCAGGTTACCCACAGCCTGCGTCCCCGCAGCCGGCTCCCAGCGCCCCGCGGAAGCTGCGGCGGTTTCCCCAGCTGCGGGGCGGGCAGGGAAGGGGGAGGAGGACGACGACAACAACGACAACGACGAATGATTAAAAGAATCCCATGGCCAGGGGTTTCTGTCCCCCTTTTTTCCCCCCTTTTTGTTAAATTACTGTTATTTTCCCAGTGTGTTTAAGATGCAGAGTCGTTCGTTTGGCTGCCTCCCTCAGTTGAGGAAAGATGTTGACTTGCTGGAAGGTGTTCAGAGAAGGACAACAAAAAGAAGGGGAACAAAGCTGAGGAGGGGTCTGGAGCACAGCCCTGTGAGGAGAGGCTGAGGGAGCTGGGGTTGCTTAGCCTGGAGAAGAGGAGGCTCAGGGGAGACCTCATTGCTCTCTACAACTACCTGAAGGGAGCCTGTAGCCAGGTGGGGGTTGGTCTCTTCTCCCAGGCAACCAGCACCAGAACAAGAGGACACAGTCTCAAGCTGTGCCAGGGGAGGTTCAGACTGGATGTTAGGAAGAAGTTCTTCCCAGCAAGAGTGATTGGCCTTTGGAATGTGCTGCCCAGGGAGGTGCTGGAGTCACCATCCATGGAGGTGTTTAGGAAGAGCCTGGATGGGGTGCTTGGTGCCATGGTTTGGTTGATTAGATGGTGTTGGGTGATAGGTTGGACTGGATGATCTTTGAGGTCTTTTCCAACCTGGTCTGGTCTATTCTATTCTATTCTATTCTATTCTATTCTATTCTATTCTATTCTATTCTATTCTATTCTATTCTATTCCATTCCATTCCATTCCATTCCATTCCATTCCATTCCATTCCATTCCATTCCATTCCATTCCATTCCATTCCATTCTCTCTTTCCTGGACTGCCATTAAAAGGAGCTACAGCTCCATCTGGTCAGTGGTCCTGGCACATAAGCTGCTTACTGGAGCTCAAGTTGCTTTCCCTCCAGCACATCAACCCATGGCTTCTGTGGGCCAGGGGTTTGCTGGAACACCCTCCCCACCCACCCCCCCAAGCAACTATTAATGAGGGTAAAGCAATTAGTGAAGCTGTGATGCAGTGGAGGAGAAGGAGCTGGGAGTGCTGGTGGACAACAACTGCCCCCAAGCCAAAAATGTGCCCTCGTGGCCAAGGAGGTCTCCTGGGGTTCATTAAGAAGCGTGTGGCCAGCAGGTCAGCAGAGGTTCTTCTCCCTCTCTACTCAGTCCTGCTGAGGCCACATCTGGAGTATTGTGTCCAGTTCTGGGCTCCTCAGTTCAAAAGAGACAGGGAACTACTGGAGAGAGTCCAGTGGAGGCTATGTAGATGCTGAGGGGCCTGAGGCATCACTGTGAGGGGGAAAGGCTGAGAGCCCTGGGGCTGTTTAGCCTGGAGAAGAGCAGCCTGAGAGGGGAGCTGAGCAATGTCCATCAATAGCTGAAGGGCAGGGATCAAGACAGTGGAGCCAGACTCCTTTCAGTGGTGCCCAGTGACAGGAGAAAGGGCACAAAGTGGAACCCAGGAGGTTCTATCTGACCACAAGCTGGGATTGTTTTTTTTCTAGTGTTGCTGGAAAGTGCTGATGCATGGAAATCAAAACCTTTTGTGGAAACATGAAGATTGCAACAAGAATTTAGTCACTGAGGTTTGCCTTGGGTTCTGGGTGGAATTTCTCATCAAACTGACAAGAGGATGGCTCCAAAGCCCTGCTTTGCCTTGCTCTCAGTACCTCCAGCTGATGCTGTCAGGTCATTCCCAGCATGGCCTGGTGCAGAGGGATGAGCCATGTGGCAGCATGTCTGTGCCTGAGATTCAGAGCCAAGTCTGTGCTCATCAGCCCCAAAAATAAGAGGCTCCTGGGCTGGGGGAGGCGACACTGGAGCTGGGCAAAGGCAACATCTCCTCTGCAAGGCAGGGCAGTGGGAGGGGACAGCCCAGCTCCCCTCCATGCCCTGTCTACATTTTCCTACTTCCACTTGGATGAACAATTGCACTCAGCTGAATCACTGGAGGGGAAAAAAGAAGCCACTGACACCCTGTAGTTAGCAATGAGAAAGCTAAATATAGCTCTTACTATGGGCTGTGTGATGGAGAAAGGGGAAAATGAGTGGGCACGGTGCTCAGTCGCTTCCCTTGAGCTGATTACACCCCTAAAGATTTAAGGTTGTTATCCCATTTTCCCAACCTCTCCCTCCTCCTGGGATGCTTTGCACTGGCTGTACCAATCCTGTCAGCACCCCAGCATCCCTCTCTCCTCCCTGCCTGAGTCCTGCTCCAAGAGCTTCACCTCCTTCAGTGTTTCCCCTTTAGGGTCCCAGACTCAGATCCTCCTCCCTTTGCTGTCACCCCCAAAGTGCACATTCCTCATGTGATGCTCCCAGTGATGGATTTGTTCACCCCCACTACTCCCTCTCCACTCTCTGTCCCCACTTGCTTCTGCCCATCCCCACATCCAGCTCCTCTCCCTGAACCCAGCTCCTCTCCCCACATCCAGCTCCTCCCCCCACATCCAGCTCCTCTCCCCACATTCAGCTCCTCTCCCTGAACCCAGCTCCTCTCCCCACATCCAGCTCCTCTCCCTGAACCCAGCTCCTCTCCCCACATCCAGCTCCTCTCCCTGAACCCAGCTCCTCTCCCCACATCCAGCTCCTCTCCCTGAACCCAGCTCCTCTCCCCAGATACAGCTCCTCTCCCCACATCCAGCTCTTCTCACATCCAGCTCTTGTCCCTACACTCAGATCCTCTCCCCAAACCTGGCTCCAGTCCCCCCATTCAGCTCCTCTCCCCAAACTCAGTTGCTCTCCCCAATCCCAGCTCCTCTCCCCAATCCCAGCTCCTCTCCCCACATCCAGCTTCTCTCCTCACATCCAGCTCCTCTCCCCACATCCAGCTCCTCTCCTCACATCCAGCTCCTCTCCCCACATCCAGCTTCTCTCCTCACATCCAGCTCCTCTCCCTAATCCCAGCTCCTCTCCCCACATCCAGCTCCTCTCCCTGAACCCAGCTCCTCTCCCCACATCCAGCTCCTTTCCCCAAACCCAGCTCCTTTCCCCAGATCCAGCTCCTCTCCCCACATCCAGCTCTTCTCACATCCAGCTCTTGTCCCTACACTCAGATCCTCTCCCCAAACCTGGCTCCAATCCCCCCATTCAGGTCCTCTCCCCAAACTCAGTTCCTCTCCCCAATCCCAGCTCCTCTCCCCACATCCAGCTCCTCTCCCCACATCCAGCTCCTCTTCCCTCCTGAATTCAGCCCTGTGCTAAGAGCTGGAGCAGTCTAAAGGATGGAGCAGTCTCCACAGGAAGGAGATCTCCGTTGCTGAGCTGTAAACTGTGATTTTAATTTTTCAGAGGCACTTCAAATCAATCAAATCTGGGGCAGATTTCCACAGAAGAAGCGAGAGGCAAAGCTCTGCCCTCAGAGCTGCTGCTTGGCAAATGCTGAGCATCTGTTCCACGTCATGGGAGAGCAGGAACCCCTCAATAAGATAAAATAAAGATAATTGGGCATGCAGTTGGTTTAGTTTTTCTCCTCAGCAGCAATTCCTGATGCTTTTCTGCCCCTGTGCCACCTGGGAGGGGGTGGGGTGGGGATTTTTCCCTCATCTCCTGCCCCTGGCAGATAGCAAAGATGGGAAATTTCAGCCCAGTTGCTCCAAGTCTGGCAGAGCTGTGCACGAGTGGCTGCTGAGCCTCCTGATGGGAAGTGTCAGGCAGACTTCATCACAAGCCCAGGGAGGTTGTGCTCCAGACCCTGGAAAGCTGGCACAGCAGCCTGCTGTGCTCCCTGCCTTCCACCTTCACAGCTTGCAGAGTTTTGGTTAGGTTTGGGGGGTTTGTTGGTTTGTTTTTCTGCTGCATCGCTCCACTCCCTTCATTATTGCTTTTGTTGCTGTTTTCTGGGATTTGGGGTTTGTTGGGGGGGTCGTTTGCTGCCCTTACTTTCTGTCTCTTGCAGCTGCTAGGGCTGGAGTGAAGCGTGCCAGGGTTTGGATGACAGATCGTCTTGTAGCATCTGCTAGGGACTGATAAGACAGGAGTCTGATAAGCCTGCTGCACTGCTCTGGCTGGACAGTGGGAAGATGCCTGTGGCTGTGGCTGGGGCTGGGGCCTCCTTCCCCTCCCTGAACCCAGGAGCCCCTGCATCCCGGGGCTGGAGGTTGGGCCCCAGCCAAACGCCCCCAGTTGGGGCTGGGGAGCCTTGGGCAGCCTCTGCCTTTGCGTGTGGTGTTCTCTTTCCAGGCTGTTGACTATTTCATGAGGTTAAACACATATGTAAAAGCAAACCACAAGCCCAACCAGTCATTCTGCCTTGAATAAGTGTCTGCAGTTTTTTGGAAGAGATAACAATGCTGTCTTTGTTTCCTCCTCACTTCCCTCCCTCCCCACCTCGTGGTTTTTTTCCTTTCATTCCCTCTCTCCTAGCATGTAAACCATCAGGGCAACAATATTTCATTCCCCAAATAGCCTGGGAAATGGGGTAGGGTGATGGGAAGGCAAATACCACTTGGAACCCAAAGAGACAGCGATGTCTGCTGAGCACAAGATGCCATCGCTCCCCGGCTCTGTGTCCAGAGCTGGTGTGGTCTCTGTGTGAGAAGGCATCAGGATGGCCACCAAATAGCCTACGTGACTCTCTGAGGTCTTGTTTTAACAGGGAATGTCACCACACTGTCTGCCCAGCTGTCAGCAGCTCTCCCCATTCTCAACTGAAAGACCAAGCTGGCATAAAACAATGACAGCCTGGTAGGGGCAGCTCCCTCGGAGTTCTGTGGGCAGAGCTCTCCTCTGAGCCCAGCTGCTGTCCAGAAGAATGATTGTTCTTAGAAAGGCCTCTGTCTTGCTTGAATGTGGTCCAGTGTCCTCCCTTGAGGACAGAACTCAGTGGGGTGTGCTGTCTGTGGTGCCTCAGGCTCGGTTTGGAGCAGGGAGGGGGCTGCCCAGCCATTGCCAGCCCAGAGAATTGCTCTTGTGCAACAAGGATTGGGAGCCCACAACAAATACTGACCAGCTGGGAAGCTCAGGTGCACCTGAGCCTTGCCAAGGAGCTGTTGTTCTTGGGAGCTGACACATCATGTTCCTCTGGGTGAGCAACTGCCTGCCAACCAGCTGCAGAGACATGGGAGCCTGGGAGTCTGGACCAGCTCTGACACAGGGTACACAACTTGTTCAGGCTCCTCTAGCCAGCGTGGTTCTTACCCACAAGCAGAGATGAGGACGTGATCTGGACCACACCTGTGCTTGGCTCTGATGACCACTGAACCCTTTCCCCAGACCTTCCTCATGGGATGAAGGCTCATTGTGCAGTGTTGCAAACAACCTGGCACCTTTCAGCATCTCCAGTGACTCTGGGTGCTTCAGACCTGGGCTTTGGGCACTCAGGGCAGCTCAAGCACTTCCAACATTAGATTTGGGCTCTCCAATGCAGGCATCTAGCTGGTGTTCAAGAATAGATGGTACCTGCACTGACAGATGCTGGAATCTGAATGATTTGGGTGGGAAGGGACTTTTAAAGATCACCTGGTCCAACCCTTCTGCAGTGCACAGGGACATCTTCATCCAGACCAGGTTGCTCAGAGCCCTGGCCATCCTGACCTGGAATATTTCTACCTCTCTATCAAACAGAGCACCAAGGAGCAGGGTTGTAGAGTGAGCAGGGTGAGGAAATGTTTCATATCACTACAAGGAGTCCCTCACCATCCACAGAGCCATGCTGGGAGGAGTCAGTCTAGAGCTGACCAAGATTATACCTAATCTGGAGCTGAACCACTCCAGAGCCAGGGGTTTCAAAGGCTTGGTTTAGGTTTAAATCCCATGTAAACGTAGGACACTTTCCCTGGCTCTGTTTGGTGTCAGCATCATGGAAACCTACTGGGAGCATGAAATGTGAAAGCCTGGATGCTGTAACTGGAGGCACACAAAGGGATGTTGATCTACATCCTGATGCAAAAGAAGATCATAGAAACATGAAATCCTTTAGGCTGGAGTGCAAGTCCATCCAGCCCAGCCATTAGCCCAGCACTGCCAGCTCACCACTCAACCATGTCCTTCAGCACCACATCTGGAAGGGGCTGCCCAGGGAGGTGGTGGAGTCCCCATCCCTGGAGGTGTTTAGGAAGAGCCTGGCTGGGGTGCTTGGTGCCATGGTTGAGTTGGTGAGATGGTGTTGGGTGACAGGTTGGACTCAGTGATCTTGAAGCTCTTTTCCAACCTGGTTGATTCTATGATTCTGTTATGATTCTATGATTTGGCTTCACCCTGCAGCTATTTCCATGCATTTATGCCTTGCATCTGACCATGCTGCTGCTGCTGCTGCTGCTGCTGCTGGTGGTGCTGCTGCTGCTGGTGCTGCTGCTGGTGCTGCTGCTGCTGCTGCTGCTGCTGGTCACTAGCATGAGCATACTATTCTGTATGAGAACAAATAGGCTACAGCTGACCAGAAATCAGATTTCTTCAGTCTGTAGGCATCACCAATACCACAAAAAGCTACATATTTTTTATCTCCAGCCAAACAACAGCAACAAAACACACTCACACACACACATTCCAATAAAACCCTTTCACCAGGAAGCCAAAGTTTGGTTTAATAAGAGAAGAGAACTTGGTCTGGCTACAGGCAGCAGTTTAATTTCAGTGCTATCAGATAATGAGTGCAGATAAAGCAGCTACCTGAGTAGAGAAAGCAAACAAGAGAAGGAGCTTAACTATTTTTTTTCCTGCCATATAAAATGGGCAAGAAAACAGCTTGAACATGATTCATGCTGCAGAGCAGGGGGATGCTGAAGAGGACAAAGGAAGGGGCAGGATGTTGGCCCTTTAATTGCATTAAGTGAGACATATTGAAATATTGGTGTTATTTTCAGGAAATGATGGATTTCTTTCAGCCACAGCCCTTGGCTGGCTGGAGTTTTAATTTCATGCTAACAGACCTTCTGCCCAGGGTGCTGCTCCGTCAGGGTTTGGTCAGGATGAGAGGAAAGAGCCTCAGGTTGCGCCAGAGGAGGTTTAGGTTGGGCACGAGGAAGAATTTCTTCCCCCAAAAGGTTGTCAAGCCCTGGCCCAGGCTGAGCAGGGCAGTGGTGGAGTCCCCATCCCTGAAGGGGTTTCAAAGGCAAGGAGATGGAATGGAATGGAATGGAATGGAATGGAATGGAATGGAATGGAATGGAATGGAATGGAATGGAATGGAATAGAATAGAATAGAATAGAATAGAATAGAATAGAATAGAATAGAATAGAATAGAATAGAATAGAATAGAGCAGAGCAGAGCTTTGTTGCCCTTCTCTGGACACCTTCCAGTACCTCAACATCTCTCTTGCACTGAGGAGCCCAGAACTGGACACAGGACTCAAGGTGTGGCCTAAGCAGTGATGAGTACAGGGGAAGAATAACCTCCTTTGTCCTGCTGGCCACACCGTTCCTGATGCAGGCCCTCTTGATTGCCTGGGCACACTGCAGGCTCATGTTCAGCCTACTATCAACCAGCACCCCCAGGTCCCTTTCTGCCTGGCTGCTCTCCACCACTCTCTCCCCAGCCTATAGAGCTGCTTGGGGGTGTTGTGGCCAAAGTCTAGAACCCTGCACTTAGCCTTATTCAATCTCATCCCATTGGCCTCTGCCCACCCACCCATACAGCCTGGCAAGGTCCCTCTGCAGAGCTCTCCTACCCTCTAACAGATCAACTCCTTCCCCCAGCTTGGTGTCATCTGCAAACCTACTAATGCTGGACTCAATCCCCTTGTCCAGATCATCAATAAAGATATTGAACAGGCTGGGGCCCAGCACTGCTCCCTGGGGGACACCCCTGGTGCCTGGCTGCCAGCTGGCTGTGGCACCATTCACCACCACTCTCTGGGCTCAGCCCTCAGCCAGTTCTTGACCCCTTTCAGAGTGAATCATCAGATGCACAGCACAAAAATAAACAGCCCCAGCACACCTCTTGGCTATGGGAAGCTGACCTGAGTGGGGCCATCCTGTTTTCATTCCTGTTGTGTATTTAAAACCCACCCAGCCTGGGAGGGACCCTTTGGTGTGACGTGGAGGTAGGATGGGATGCACACTCAATTGCAGGGATGCTCTGGGCTGGCTGGAGCAGGGGGCTGTGGTACCACCAGCTAGTGGAGAGTCAGTGGGACCCCCTAGAAGAGGCAGAGAATGCAATAAGGGGCTCAGGATGAGGAAGATGCTCTTGAGACTTGGGAGGAAGATCATCACCACCACAGACTTGGTCCAGACCAGCAGCCAGTGCGAGGCTGCCAGGACCAGGCAGTGCTGGTGGTGGCTGCATGGGGGGCAGGTGCATTAAGCTGACACTTGGAGATATGTCTGATGTTTTATTTATTAGAAAATAATCTTTTTCCATTACTCATTTCCCTGGGAAAAAAAAGAAAAACCAACACAAAACCACACCACCAAAAACCCCAAAGAAAAGCACAAGAGAAAAGAAAAGGGAAAAAACCTTTCAGGCCTCATTAGAGGCAAATGTTCCTACTTAGGAAAGACTTGAGGTTTTTTCACACACTGTTTATAAGGAGCAGCAGAGAGCTTCCTTCTCCTCATCCCCTTTCCCCCCCTCCCCTCTCAGCACCCCCTCAGCATGCCACCCACCCCTCCTCCCAGCTCCATCAAACACAGTGGGGAGAGGATGCACACCAGTTTGGCTGCTCACAGAAGCCCTGGAGCCAAAGGAGGCTGTGGCCTCTCAGCATCCTCATTGTCTTGAGATGCTCTGAGTTCCTGAGTAACAAGGGTAAAAAGAGGCTGTCCCAGTGCTTCCATCTCCCAAGAGCCCTTGGCCATCACAGGTCACAGCTGGCAGGTGGCAGGGCTTGCTCTGCAGAAGGGCTGTGGCCCAGCACAGGGAAGGGCAGGGTGATGCAGGGACCCAAGCATTTGGCCAGCTGTCCTCACATTTCAAAGCCCTGACCCCTGTGGACAGCCTGGTCCTCTCTGGGGCTGAGCTGCTTTGCAACGTCTCAAGCTGGAAACATGTCCCTGCTCTGGGACACAGGAAATGTTTAGTGCAAAGCTGCCCAGCCCGGAGGAGTCCAGCTGGGCTCCCCTTCTCCAGTAGGCAGGATCAGAGGTGGATGCTAACCCTGACTGGAGCTGGGTGCTGAGCTAACCCAGATTGAAGCTGGGTCCTGAGCTAACCCAGAAACTAACCCAGATTGGAGCTGGGTGCTAAACTAACCCAGACTGGAGCTGGATGCTGAGCTAACCCAGAAACTAACCCAGACTGGAGCTGGGTGCTAAAATAACCCAGATTGGAGATGGATGCTAGGCTAACCCTGACTAGAGGTGGATGCTGAGCTAACCCAGCCTGGAGCTGGATGCTGAGCTAACCCTGACTAGAGGTGGATGCTGAGCTAACCCAGACCATAGCTGGGTGCTGAGCTAACCCAGATCAGAGCTGGGTGCTGAGCTAACCTCAGCTTGATGCTGAGCCCATGGGGGTTTGGTGGGGCAGCAGCATCCTTTGTGCAGCCTCCAGCCACCTCCCAAAGTCCCTGAGTGGAAACTGGAGCTCTCAAGGAGTGAGGCCAGTACCAGGAGGAAGGTATTAGCCCAACAGTCAAAGGACAGAAGCGGTCACAGATGAGATGTGAGCTGAGGATGGGGTTGAAAGGGGAAAAGCCTTTGGGAAAGGTCCCTGTGAGCCGTGTGGGGGAGCAGGACAGAGTCCAGGAGAAGGGTGAGTGGAAGGGGAAGGCTCTGGGGCATCCACAAGAAATCCACCTCCACAGGGCATGAAAATAAGCTTTGTTTTAAAAAGCAAACAAGCAAACACATGTTGAGCCCGGCTCCACACAAACCCTCCGCCTTATTATTTATTATTTCTACTGAGGCAACACTCAGGGACGTGTTTAGGGTTGAAAGGGTTCCCTGTGCTCAGCTTTGCAGCACTGCGGAGCAGGAGACAGCCCCTTGAGCAGCTCAGACACCACAAATAAGAGTAACGAGGAAGAATGAAGGGTGGGGAGACAAAGGAGACAATAACCAGGCTGTGTGTTTGCTCTTGCCAGCTAAGCACACATCAAGAGGCTCTGGAATGCCCGATGCTTTAGCAGCTTTTTAGACTTCTTTCCTTCTTTCTTTCTTTCTGTAAAACCAGCTTTGAGCAAGAATAAAGGCAGAAATAAATGAAACCATTGCAGTGAACGGGGCTGCACCGCTCCCCTGCTCCCTGCTTCTACCCGGGCGCTCCTCCTCGCAAGCGGCAAGCAGCATTGCTGCTCTCTGCTTCGTGCTTGCATACTAATGCAGCAGGGCTGTGAAATCGAGAGCTCACACCACCTCCTGCCCGGCGGAGAAGTGTGATGATGGTCGGGAAAGTGATTCTGCCAGGGGAAAAGGCACGCTCCCCTCGCCACAGCAGCCCCCGGGGCCGCGCTGCGTGCTCCTCCGAGGCTGGAGGGTGCAAACGGGCTCTGCTCCCAGCCTGGAAGGTGATCCGGGGGTGTTCAGCCTGGAGAAGGCTCCAGTTAGACCTTCTGGTGCTTTTCAATGCTTAAAGAGGCCTGCAAGAAAGCTGGGGACAGACTATAGCAGGGCCTGTTGTGGCAGGACAAGGGGTGATGGTTTTAAACTGAAAGAGGGAGGTTTAGAGTGGAAAGAAGGAAGATCTTTTGACACTGAGGGTGGTGAGACACTGGCCCAGGTTGCCCACAGAGGTGGTAGATGCCCTATGCCTGGAACCATTCCAGGTCAGGTTGGTTGGGGTTCTGAGCAATCTGCTGTAGTTGCAGACACCCCTGCTGACTGCAGGGAGGTTGGACTGGATGGCCTTTAAAGGTTCCCTTCCCACCCAAACCATTCTGTGGTCTGTGATTTCCCTGCTTGCTGCCTGCCCCTGGCTCCAGACAGTGCCTGGGAACTGAAGTGGTTCCTCACCCCCCACTCCATGCCATGCCATCACCAAGCTGGCTGTGGGTGATTCAGGAGGCATTGTCTCTGTACTGACTCCTCCACTGCCCCAAGACCCAGAGGAGACAAAGGGGATGGGAGTGGGGGTGGTGTGGGGTGTGTCCATGCTGTTGTTTTTCTGCTCATGAACACACTCTGTGAGGTGTCCCTGCCCATGGTGGGGAAGTTAGACTCATAGAATCATGGAATTGTCAGGGTTGGAAGGGACCTGAAGGCTCAGCCAGTTCCAACCCCCTGCCATGGGCAGGGACACCTCACACTACAGCAGGTTGCTCACAGCCACCTCCAGCCTGGCTGCAAACACCTCCAGGGATGAGGCTTCCACCACCTCCCTGGGCAACCTGTGGCAGTCTCTCACCACCCTCATGGGGAAAAACTTCCTCCCAACATCCAATCTGAATCTACCCATTCCTATTTTTGTTCCACTGCCCCCAGTCCTGTCACTCCCTGACACCCTCAAAAGTCCCTCCCCAGAGCAGATGACCTCTGAGGTCCCTTCCACCCTAAGCCATTCTATGATCTGTGATTATCACCTGGAAACACAACCCACCAGCTTTTGATGCACTATCAGTGATGAACAGAGAATTGCTCTGCTGTCACAGGCTACAGGGGTGAGACTCTGAGCAAACAGAGGAGGGAGGAAGTTGAGGTGATGTTGCCTTGCCCTTCCACTTAGCATAGGGAAAAACATCTCCTGCCTTTAGCACTGGTCTGGTTTTCCCTGCACCTACAGCAAAGCTCCCACCCAAGCCAAGCAGGGATTTCTTTTCAATCAACAATAGATAATAAAGGAGAAAGAAAACCTCCTCTGTGATTATTATTTGCCTTTTGCCCAGTGCTTCAGGGCTGGGGAGAGCTCTACAAAACTCAGAGGGTGAAATATTCCTTCCAGGTAAAGAAGAAACCTTCCAACCCTTCAGCCCTGCTGAAGTCCAAAGAGATTCTGCTACCAACTTCAGAGGAGCCAGACCCTCACTCAGTGTTTTCTCAAGTCTGCTTCGTGCCAAGCAAGCATCTTCAGGTGCTTTGAAGGGGTCAGGCTCCTGCTGGGACAGGTGGGAAGCAGCCTGAGCTGCTGCCTCTGGCTCACAGCTTTAGCTGTGGTTGTTCTTCAGGAAGGAAGAAAGGAAGGAGCTTCCTCGCACGGTGGGCGGCGCAAGGAGGAGGTTTAAGGGGAAGGAGAGCAGTAATGAGAGAGGAGCATGGTGCACAGCAGGGTGGGGAAGATGACAAGAGGAAGGCAGGGCTGGAGAAGCCCCTACCCTGAGGAGCAGACTGGAGGCCTGAGCACTGCAGGGAGAGAGAGAGGACATCAGATGTTCGGCACATGAGCCATGAAGACCTGTGAGTGTCCTCAGCAGGACGACATTCTGTCTGTGATCACAGCACCACAGAAACATTCAGGTTGGAGCAGACCCTCAGGATCACCAAGTCCAACCAATAACCAATATGAGCTTCACCCCTAAACCATATCTCCAAGCACCACATCCAAACCACCTTTGAACACTCCAGGGTTGGTGACTCCACCACCTCCCCAGGCAGCCTGTGCCAATGCCTGACCACTCTTGCTGTCATGTCCAGTCTAAACCTACCCAGTTGCAGCTTGCAGCCATTCCCTCTTGTTCTGTCACTGGTTACCTGGGAGAAGAGACCAGCAGCAGCCTCTCCACAAGGTCCTTTCAGGTAGCTGTAGGGAGCAATGAGGTCTCCCCTCAGCCTCCTCTTTTCCAAACCAAACAGCCCCAGCTCCTTCAGCTGAAGGATACTGGGTTTGCCTTCTTATCAGAGACCTGCCAGCACATGGAGGCACCTTCTTGCCTCTCTCCTCCCTGAAGCAGGAGGTATGTGCTAGCTCAGCCTTTGTTCCAGCCCTTGCCTTCATTCCTTGGGCACCACCTCTGAGTGATGCCCTGCTTCAGGTCTGTGCATCCAGCATGCCTCTGCGTCCCGCTTCATAACTCCCAGGTATGACCTTGCCTGTCCATCCACAGCTGAGGCTTCCAGGCTCTTATCTCTTCATGACTTGCTCCTTGACACATCCTTTTCTGCTGCCATAATGAATGGGAGGGCAGCTCTGCTTTAATAGCCATCCAGTGGATGAGGACCGAGATCTTTTCTCTGGCCCTTGGCTGGGACTGCAGCCAACCATAGCTTCTCCTTTTCCTCATTGCCTCCACCTTTCCACTCCCCTCCAGAAAGGTGTTTGTCTTCATCTATCAGCCTCTCCTGAAGCCAACTCCTCCTCCCCATCACTCTCTTCAGACAGAAGTGCAGGGTCAGCTCTGCCTCTCCCAGCCTCTGATAACCAGCTTTTATCATGCACTACCTGTGCTTTCCAGCAACCCTCTATTTCTTCATCTTCCCTCAGATGGAGAAGGGTCCTGGAGACAGCTGATAGTGCTTCAGGTCACTTGGTAAAGAGTTCTGCTGCCCTGCCTGTACAAACCAAGGGGGCAGATATCCCTGATTGCTGCCTGGCTGGAGAGCAAGGCTCTCCTCTCCCTGCTTCCATTCACTCATCTGTGTCCTCTTGCCTCCTATCACAGAATCATAGACTCACAGAATGGTCTGGGTTGGAAGGGACCTCCTTAGGTCATCTAGTCCAACCCCCCTGCAGTCAGCAGGGACATCCTTCACTAGAGCAGCTTGCTCAGAGCCTTGTTGAGCCTGATCTGCAGGGATAGCTCCTCAACTACCTCCTTGGTACCTCCTTTACCCTCATGGTTAAGAACTTGTTCCTAGCATCCAATCTAAATCTCCTCTTCTCTAGTTTGAAGCCCCTGCCCTTTATCTTATCCCTGCAGGCCTTTGCACACAGTCCCTCTGCTGCCTTTTTGTAGCCCCTTTTCAGGTTCTGGCAGGCTGCTGTTAGGTCTCCCTGGAGCCTTCTCTTCTGCAGGCTGCACAACCCCAGCTCCCTCAGCCTGTCCTCACAGCAGAGCTGTTCCAGCCCCCTGATAATTTTTGTGGCCCTCTTCTGGACCTGCTCCATCAGGTCCATGTCCTGCTTGTAGAGCTGAGCAGTCTGGAGGCATCATCCACCTTTTGCTCTGGGCAGCCCTGAGGTCAATGTGGTGCTGGTGCATGCTGTAGCCACGTGCTGTGATGAAGCAGAGGATAGCAACAACAATAATTAAGGTGACATTTGGGGGTGACTGCAGGGAAATGGCAGTGCTTTGGATTAATGTGAGGGCTTGGCTTTTGGATGATGTCCTCTCAGAGCATGGAACAGGCAGTGGGAAATATCAGCGGTGCTGCACAGCAAGTGCAGCCTGTTAGACAATCACAGCTTGGGTGATGTTTGTTTGCTGAGTGCTCTGCCACCTAGATCAGCAGCTCTGTGCTGGGGTAGTGTTACACAGGATCCCAGCGTGGGGGGAGCTGGAAAGGGACATCTGGACATCATCCAGTCCAACCCCCTTGCTAAAGCAGGGTCACCCACTGCAGGCTGCCCAGGATCACAATGGCCAGGTGGGTTTGGAATCTCTCCAGAGAAGGAGACTCCACAGCCTCCCTGGGCAGTCTGGACCAGGGCTCTGACACCCTCACTGGAAAGAAGTTTTTCCTCATGTTCAGATGGAACCTTCTGGGTTCCACTTTGTGCCTGTTGCCCCTTGTCTTGGCACCACTGAAAGAGCCTGGCCCCATCCTCTTGCCCCTGTGATTCATGCTATTGGTGAGCATTGCTCAGACCCCTCTCAGGCTGCTCTTCTCCAGGATAAACAGCCCCAGGTCTCTCAGCCTTTCCTCAGCACAGAGATGCTCCAGGCCCCTCTGCCCTGTGTGCCTGCAGCCAACAGCTTTGTATGGGGCAGGGATTTGGGAACCTGTGAGAGCCCATCAGGGCTGATGGCTTTCCCCTATGTGATGCAGCTTTCCCTCATGCTTACTTCTGGCTTTAACCCAAAGATGGTGTTTCAAAGGCTGCTCAGGGACAGTGTGGGACATCCACTGGATGGTGCCCTGCTCAAAGTGGTTTGGCATCTGCCTCTCCCCACTGTGACCAGCACTCACAGAAGTGCTCACAGAAGGCCCAGCTGCCCTTTGGCTCTGGTGACACCCCACACTTGTCTTCATTAATCAGATGAAGCCTCCAACAGCATGAGAAAAGGAGAGAATCTAGGAAGCCTGATGTGTAAACAGAGCCATAAAGACTCTTCACAGACACAGAGCAGTCTCCCCCCGAGATCCTTGGGCTGGCTCCTCTAAATCCAGGGGGGGAAGCTGTGGGAGTTAACACAATAAACCAAAGGGCAGAGCCTGCTGCTCTCCTTCACCTTGTGCACGTAGCACCTTGTTCTTTGAGTCACCCCATTGATCTCACTGGGGCTCTCCGTGGAGTAAGTCATGGCTAAGCATGAATAATTGGTCTGGCACAAAGCCCCCAGGGCATGGGTGATGGATGAACTTCAGCTTTCACCAGGAAGATGAGACCCAGGCTGGCTTCAGTGAGAAAGGTGCTGCCTCTCCTCCCTCACCTGCAACTGGAATGGGAATGAAACTCTTTTGAACATAATCCAGGCGACTTCATTCTCATTCCTGCTCCACCTTCTGCCTCTGCACAGTGCCTGCACTCCACACACAGCTCAGGCATCTGCCTCGTGGGAAACATTCCCAATTATCCTCTCTCTCTCTCTCTCCCTGCCTGCCCCATTCCTCACAACATGACTCACTCAGACATTTGCAAAAGCTGTTCCCAGAGGCAGGCAGGCAGAGCATTTTCAGTGGGATGCTTTTCTCCCCCAGCTGGCTGTAGGACCAGGCTGAGCTCCTTGGGTCTGTGGATCTGCACTGTGCACCCCTGCAACGTGTGTTGAATGAGAAGGCTCTGCAGAGCACCCCACACCTTGAATACTGCCTTCAGGTTTGGGCCCCACGCTGCAAGAGGGGCACTGAGGTGATGGAGCAGGTCCAGAGAAGGGCAACAAAGCTGGTGAAGGGTCTGGAGAACAGAGCTGGTGAGGTGTGGCTGAGGAACCTGAGGTTGCTTAACCTGGAGAAAAGGATGCTCAGGGAAGACCTTTTGGCTCCCTACAGCTGCCTGAAAGGAGCCAGGTGGGGTTGGTCTCTTCTCCCAAGGAACAAAAGAGAAGAGAAAAGGAAATGGCCTAAGGTTGTACCACAGGAGGTCTAGGTTGGACAGGAGGAATGAAGAGTAGTCAAGCTCTGGAACAGGCTGCCCAGGGCAGTGGTGGAGCCCCCATCCCTGGAGGGGTTCCAAAGCCATGGAGGTGTGATGCTGAGGGACATGGTTTAGTGGTGACCTGGCAGTGCTGGGTTAACAGTCAGACTCAGTGGACTTTGTTGTCTTCCAACCACCACAATTCCACCATGCTATGATTTACCTGCCCCAACACCATCAGCTAAAGAAACCTTTCCATCTCCCTGGAAGTGGTTTGGAAGGTTCAGAAGTAAAGGTTTAAAAAGCAAGGGGGAAGTCCTGCATCTCCCTGGAGGTGGTTTGGAAGGTTCAGAAGTAAAGGTTTAAAAAGCAAGGGGGAAGTCCTGCAGCTCTGGGAGGGGAGGGGGACCCACAGCATTCAAGGTGTCTTGTGACAACCCCCCCTCCCTCCATGGGTATCCCCCAGTGCTTCCAGGCAGAGCATCACAAGCTGTGGCTGTGTCATTGAGCAGCAAGCTGCTTGGGTGACTTTAATGTGCTGGAAGTTGATTAAATGATGAAGCTGAGTGAAATGCCTTCAGCCTCATTGAAGCAAAAATATTTGGGGAAGGCTTTTTGGTGTTTATAGTAGAGGCTTGGAATTTTTATTTCACTGGAAATTTGGAGCTGCTAACAGTGTTGTTCAAATATGGGATGAAAGAAAGCTCTGAAACAGTGATATTTTTGGCTGAATGGGAATGTTGTCTTGCAGCCAGCTCTAACAGTCTCCTCTCCTCCTCTTCTTTTTTTTGCTTTCTTCCCCTCCAAACAGAAGATAAATGAGAAAGCTTTGAACTTGCCCAAAAGGAAGCTAGAACAAAATTTCCAAGCTAAGCTTTCAGAGCCTGAGGTTGTGGAAGGAGAAGGCTCTTCAGCTGGCTTCCAGAAATTGGTAGTGATTGAAGCCTGTGAAGTGGAGCTGCAGGTGACACGTGGCTCAGCCATGACTGCCCTGGGTGATGCTCCCAGGGAGGTGGTGGAGTCCCCACCACTGGAGGTGTTGAGGAAGAGACTGGATGGGGTGCTTGGTGCCATGGTTTAGTTGATTAGATGGTGTTGGGTGATAGGTTGGACTCGATGATCTCAAAGGTCTTTTCCAACCTGGTCAATTCAATTCTATCCTATCCTATCCTATCCTATCCTATCCTATCCTATCCTATCCTATCCTATCCTATCCTATCCTATCCTATTCTTTTCCATTCCATTCCATTCCATTCCATTCCATTCCATTCCATTCCATTCCATTCCATTCCATTCCATTCCATTCCATTCCAGATCCCAGCCTCGATGAGAAAATGATGAGACACTGGCACAGGTTGCCTAGGGAATTGGTAGAAGCCTCATCCCTGGAGGTTTTCAAGGCCAGTGGGAGGAATCCCTGCCCAAGGCAGGGGAGTTGGAACTGGCTGTTCCTTGGGGTCCCTTCCAACCCTAACAGTTCTGTGACTCTAAAGCAGCAGGTCCAGGGCCAGCTCTGCAGAAGGCTCTGTGCCACGGATGGGAAACCACTCAGGGAAGCGAGCGATGGCACGTGGCCATCAGGGCTGGTCACACAGCACATGGATTTCTCCTTCCTTCCCCCTGCTCCCACCTCGACCAAAAAGATGTGCTGGGAACAGCTTACTCATGGCAAGGGTTTAATTTAGCAGCACAGCCCGTGGGAGCTGCAGGCTGAGCACGCCAACCATCCCGTCCAGCCTGGGAGCTGCCGGTCTCTGGTGCCTGATGAAGAACAGCTCCACTTGGAGGAATGTCTCCATTGCTTGAGCCCTTGTGTGTGACCCTTGAGCCCTTAGCCTGCAGAAAAGGAGGCTGAAGGGAGACCTTTCTCTCTACAACTCCTTGAAAGGAGATTGGGGTTGGGTGGGAGTTGGTCTCCTCTCCCAGGGAACAAATGATAGGAGAAGAGGAAATGGCCTCAGGTTCTGCCAGGGGAGGTTTAAGTTGGGTATGAGGAATAATTTCTTCCCCCAAAGGGTTATTAGGGGTTACCAAAAGGGTTATCAAGCCTGGCCCAGGCTGCCCAGGGCAGTGGTGGAGTGCCCATCCCTGGAGGGATTTACAAGCCATGTAGATGGGGTGCTGAGGGCCATGGTTTGGTGGGCTCCTGTCAGTGCTGGGCTAACAGTTGAGCTCACTGGTATTAAAGGTTCTCTTCTACCTGAACTCTTACAAGATTCCACGATGCTGTGTGCTTGCACCTTTGGAAGACTTGATTAGTTTTTCATTCCCCTTCCCACATCTCTTCTCTGCTGGTTTCCAGCAATTACCTGGGCTTAATAATTTCAAGAGTCTCACTGAACTGATGTTCAAAGCTCTGCTGAGCTTCAAAGGCAGCAGGAGAGGTGGGTGCTCCCTCAGGGTGGGGCTGGCGCAGGGGCAGGACTGCTGCCAGGTCTGGACTGTCCTTCAGCTGCGCCTCCAGGTGTGACCCAGCCCCCTGGGTGTCCGGGACGGGGCAACAGCAGGGGCTGTCAGTGAGAAATAGCATTCCCTAACACTCCCCTTCCCCTCAGCTGCAGCACTGCTGCGAGAGCTGTTGGATGCGTGTGAACGGAGGTGGAAGGAGGGAGGCAAACCCAAGAGCAGAGAATCTGTCTTATCCCAGGTGTGACAGGAAGAAGGAAGGTTCCTCTTCCCCCTCCACAGGAATAATGATCCCCATGAGCTCACGTGTGTCCTCATTTTGGCAACTTCCTACCGCGCCGCACGTCTCCGTAAATAGCAAAGTCCTGAGCTCAGCTCCCCCGCCTCAGTGGCTGTTGAATCGATACTCCATCCCCCAGGTTAATGCAGTCAGCAGCTCAATTAAGGGAAAAACCTCAGGGGAAGGGGAATAAGTGTGGGACTTGGTGGAGTAAGCAGCAGGTCCCTCATAACCTGGCTGATGGAGCAATCAAAAGCAGGTTGCTGTGCCTGGGAAGCACTCATCGAGGCAGGAGTCTTCATGGGACCCATCAGCACCCCAGCTCCAGAGGAAATTGGCTCTGGGAACAGCTGGGTGAGAAGTGCAGCAGGTTCCCAAGCTTGGAAAGGCTCTGAGTATTGCAGAGCTGAACAAGGTAGGGAGGGATGTAGGAACTCCTCCGCTTCAGAGCGATGTGGCTGTGACAAGTCTCCAGGTAAAGCATGGATCATTTAGTCTGCCTTGTGCATGGTGTCCACAGAGCTCTTTGTGCCTCCAGCTTCCTGCTGGGATGGATGAACAGGATGAAAAATGAAGTAGATTAATACAATCAAAGCAAAGAGGAAGATTCCTTTCTCTGGACTCGGGCTGTGAATAGGGGAGGGAGGAGGGCAGAGGGATGATGTCCAACAGGCAGGACCCCCCTCTCATTTCTCTGAGGAGCCTCCACAATTAGCTCCAGGTCAGTTGGTAAAATTCATGTTGGCTGTGAACAGCTCAGTTTCTTCTTCTTCTCTGACCTGGAGTCAGCTGGCCAGTCTGAATTCAGAGGTGATTTATCCAAGAGACACAAACCAACCAGCAGTAAATAAAGTGTGCAAGGGAAACAAGCCCTGCTCCGTGGGTCTGAATGTGAGAAGTTATTCCCTTCTTTGATACTGCCTTGGCTGAGCTGGCAGTTAGAATCAAGAACATCATTTCTCTAATCCAGATGGCTAATAAATGTGGATTGCTTCCCTAAAACCACTTGACACAACACAATTACTGCTGGTTGCCAAGAAGCCAGGCTGGGTACAGGCTCTGTTCTTGCTGCAAAAGCTACCAGGCTGAGCGGAGATGCTGTGATTCCTGGGTCCAACCCCAGGGGAGGAACCAAGGGGTATTTCCACACTCATCTTCTGTTGGGCAACTCGAGGAGGTCTTCTCCTGTGTGGTTCCTACCCCTGCATCACAGAATCACAGCATGGAAGGGGTGGGAAGGGACCTCTAGAGATCGAGCCCAGCTCCCCTGACAAAGGAGGATCACCCAGGGCAGGTCACACAGGAATGCATCCAGCTGGGTTTTGAAAGTCTCCAGAGAAGGAGACTCCTCAGCCTCTCTGGGCAGCCTGCTCCAGGGCTCTGTCACCCTCACCATAAGTGTCTCCTCGTGTGGGGGTGGAACCTCCTACGTTCCAGCTCATAGCTGCTGTTCCTTGTCCTGTCACTGCCTCCTGCTGCTCGACACAGAACGCTGGTGCTGATCCGAGTCACCAGCCTCAGCACCTCATGGCTACCAGTCCCCAGGCTGGGATTTTGTCATCCTGGTGCTCCTTGGACGTGAGCATGGTGGTCAGGTGCCTCATGGCTGCAAGGCTCAGCAGTGGGAAACCTCCCACTGGGTTGAATTGCAGAGCTGGAGCCCACTTTGAGGTTTCATTCTAGTTTTACACAGTAAACAGTTTTGAGGTTAAAAGCATGCTTTTGCTTACTTCTCCATTTTGGTACATCTGCTACTCACTAAAGCTTGTTTTTGGCTCTAAAAGTGGTGGGTTTAGAGCTATTTAAGCAGGTCAGCAATGTCTTTTTCTGGAAGGGAAAAAAGGAAAGTAGCAGCTAAATTGTGGATGAGATGAATTAAAAAAGGCTGAGAGAAGTGTTGAGGCTTGGGGCCACCTCTTCCATCACCAGGTGAAAGAGTGTGTGACGGATGAGCATTCCCACTCAAGGCTCTCCCCTGTCCAAACCAGTTCACCCTGTCTTTGCACTAACCCTGGGGCATTTACAAGTTGATGCCAGAGAATCCAGCAGCCTCCAGTAGTAGAAATGGCACCAGGTGAATTGGTTTACCCTGCTGGAAGGTAAACTGGAGGTGAGTCTGTAGTGAGGAGCATTGTCCACGTTGTGCTCAGAGTAGTGATGAAGTTCTCTATCACAGGACCAGAGAAACATTCAGGCTGGAAAAGACCCTCAGGATCACCAAGTCCAGCCCATGAGCCTGCTCTGCAAGGTTCACCCCTAAACCACATCCCCAAGCACCACAGCCAAACTACCTTTAAACACATCCAGGAATGGTGACTCCACCACCTCCCTGGGCAGCCAGGGAGTGCCTGACCTCCCTTTATCTGAAGAGAAATTTCTTAATGTCCAGTCTAAAACTCCTCTGGTGCAGCTTGAGGCAGCTCCCTCTTGTTCTAGCACTAATTACCTGGGAGAATAGGCCAGCACCTAACTCCTCACATCCTCCTTTCAGGTAGCTGTAGACAGCAATGAGGTCTTCCCCTCAGCCTTCTCTTCTTCAAACTAACCCTCCCCAGCTCCTTCAGTCACTCTTCAGCAGATGTATTCTCCAAGCCCTTCACCAGCTTTGTTGCCCTCCTCTGCACTGGCTCCAGCACCTCCACATCTCTATTGCATCGAGGTGCCCAAAACTGAGCACACTACTCCAGGTGTGGCCGCAGCAATGTTGAGCACAAGAGCTCTGCATTCACATTTCAAGCCTGATTCCCCCTGCTCCCCCTCCCCAGGCTCTGCTCCCTCCCAGGCTCCACCAAAGGAATGCTCTCTGGGTAGCTTTCTAGGTCGAGCAGTTATTTTGGTAGAGGAAACACTTAAAAACCTAAAAGTTTGCAGCCTTTCCCCTGAGGTCCCAGTGTTTGTTTAGGCTCCTCCAACCAAAGAGCCTCCGTCACTGGAGACTCCCACACACGGCCATCCCGCTCACATCACAGGCACAGGCCCTTGCAAAAGTTTACAGAGCAAACACCAACACAAGAAGAGCTGCCCCCTCCATATATCACAGCCTCCCAGGGAGAGCAGAGGAAGATGATGCTGGCCAGCCTGGGAGAGCAGAGCTGAAGCCAGGCTGAAGAGGAGCAGGCTCTGAGCTAACCAGTGTGGGAGCCTGGACGCTGGGATCGGGGCTGAGGGGACACCTCGGAGCTGCCACCCAGCCCCTTGGCAAGAGAAGCATCCCTGGGAGGAGGCCAAGATGCCCCAGGGAGGCAGGAGTAGGAGGGGGTTACCAGCCGGTCAGGGGATGATGCGGGGCAGGGGATGAGGGAGAGGGCAGGAGGGCAGCGCGGGCCACGTCTTCCTCCTGCTGACAAATGCAAAACATCAACCCTGCCCTCATGCTTTTTCCATCTAAAAATAACACATTATCAGTGCAGTGATGACTACAGAGAGCCACAATTTATCACCCCAGAGGCAAAGTTGAAGATGTGCATTCGAGGGGGACAAAGGGTCAGCTCTGGACCATGCCTGCGAGTTACAAAAGAGCTTTTTGGGGACAGGGAGGTCTGAGGATGGGATCTGAGCCTGGACATTGACCCTCCACTTTAAACCCACTGGATGTGGAAGGGTTGTGCCAATGCAATTTGCACTTGGGTGTCCTCAGTGCCAGCCAAACTTCATGTCAGGTTCTCCACTAGAACAGAACAGAACAGAACAGAACAGAACAGAACAGAATAGAATAGAATAGAATAGAATAGAATAGAATAGAATAGAATAGAATAGAATAGACCAGGTTGGAAAAGACCTTTGAGATCATCTAGTCCAACCTATCACCCAACACCATCTAAGCAACTAAACCATGGCACCAAGTGCCTCATCCAGGCTCCTCCTAAACACCTCCAGTGACGGTGACTCCACCACCTCCCTGGGCAGCACATCCCAATGGCCAATCTCTCTCTTTATGAAGAATTTCTTCCTAATATCCATCCTAAACCTCCCCTGGCACAGCCTGAGACTGTGTGCTCTTGTTCTGGTGCTGGTTGCCTGGGAGAAGAGACCAACCCCCACCTGGCTACAACCTCCCTTCAGGGAGTTGTAGACAGCAAGAAGGTCTCCCCTGAGCCTCCACTCCTCCAGGCTAAGCAACCCCAGCTCCCTCAGCCTTTCCTCACAGGGCTGTGCCCCAGACCCCTCCCCAGCTTTGTTGCCCTTCTCTGGACACCTTCCAGCAGCTCAACATCTTTCCTAGACTGAGGAGCCCAGAACTGGACACAGGACTCAAGGTGTGACCTAACCAGTGCTGAGCACAGGGCACAATGACCTCCCTGCTCCTGCTGGCCACACTGCTCCTGATGCAGGCCAGGATGCCATTGGCCTTCTCGGCCACCTGGGCACACTGCTGGCTCCTGTTCAGCCTACTATCAACCAGTACCTCCAGGTCCCTCTCTGCCTGGCTGCTCTCCAGCCACTCTGACCCCAGCCTGTAGCACTACCTGGGGTTGCTGTGGCCAGTGTGTAGAGCCTGCATCTCTTGGAAGTGTTCCTTCAAATCAGGGGGGGGGACACCAGGATACACCAACTGAATCCACCTCTCTACTCAAGGTTCTGCATTTCAGTACATGTTGGCCTGCTGGAGCTCCTTGGGGGTGGCTGCAGCTCCTCAGGCTCATACTCCATGGAGTAATTATCCTGCTTTTGATCTCCTTGCCTTTGCAGAGCCACATCTTCACTGCTGGGTTACCAGAGCACTGGGGAAGGAGGACTGGAGGCAGGTCGGAGCGGGGCATGCAATCAATTGTTAGCTAATGGAGTTAGGGTAAAGATGTTATCCAAAACCACCATGGCTGCCTAATTATTCACAATATCCCTCTGGAGATTCTCCCTTTGGCAGGCTGTGAATTTGCTGCTTTGTTGCCACACTAACAGGCAGTTTCGGGGCTTTAAATGAGAGGGTACAAATTACCATGCAGCCACCGAGGAGATGGCAGCTCCTGAGCCTTGGATTACATGGCAATTTCCATGCAATACCCAGGTCATTACATGCTAAGGGCCATGTCATTGCAGGCTAAATGAGTGATCATCACCACTGCTTGACAAATTCACCTGACAAACTCTGATTGCCTTTCGATCTGGGGGGTGTCTGCAGGCAGAATGTTGCTTCCCTCAGACCACGGCGCTTGGGATGAGCCTGGGTCCACCCAGCCCCTGCCTGGGCTGCAGCCCTTCCCAGGACGTCAGAGAACTAGAAGGGCAGGGTCACCCACAGTAGGTTGCCCAGGATCACAATGTCACAGTATCCCCAAGGCTGGAATGTCACAATGTCCAAGCAGGTTTGGGCGCTCTCCAGAGAAGGAGAATCCACAGCCTCTCTGGGCAGCCTGCTCCAGAGCTCTGGCACTCTCGCTGAGAAGATGTTTCTCCTCATGTCCAGAACCCTCCTGGGTTCCAGGTTTGTGCCCATTGTCCCTTGTCCTGTTGCTGGACACCACTGAAAAGAGTCTGGCCCCATCCTCTTGCCCCCCACCCTTGACCTCTTGCTGAGCATTGATCAGATCCCCTCTCAGGCTGCTCTTCTCCAGGCTGAACAACCCCAGGTCTTGCAGCCTTTCCTCCTCACAGAGATGCTCCAGGCCCCTCAGCATCTGCATAGCCTCCACTAAACTCTCTCCAGTAGTTCCCTGTTTCTCCTGAACTGGGGAGGCCAGACCTGGACACCATCTGTGGCATGACTAGGGCAGAGCAGAGTGGGAGGAGAACCTCCACTGACCTGCTGGTCACCCTCAATGCACCCCAGAAGACCATTGTCCTTGGCCACAAGAGCACATTGCTGCTCATGGAGAGCTTGCTGGGCCCCAGCACTCCCAGGTCCTTCCCTGTGGAGCTACTTTCCAGCAGGTCAGCCCCTAAACTGTACTGGTGCAGGGGGTTATTCCTCCCCAGGTGCGCTACTGCTCCACACTTGCCCTTGTTGAACTTCAGGAGGTTCCCTCCACCCAGCTCCCCAGCCTGCTCACACCTCACTGAATGGAGCACAGCCTGATGGGGTGTCAGACACTCCTCCTACCCACCTTGGGAGCATCAGCAGACTACCTGAAGCTCCACTCCATCCCTTCACCCAGGTCCTTGATGAAGACATGGAACAGGATAACAGGATCCTACAGGTAAGGATATGAGCCCTGGATCCAGGGGTGCAAGATGGGGCTGCTTCAGACAGAAAGCTTTGGTAGGGGACCTTAGGATGTTTCAAATGCACATGCCAGGGAAAATAGCTTGAAAGTTCCCCCAGAGGAGCTGCAATGCTAAGGAGCACTACAGGAGGAACCTTTTAAGACTGTTGAGCTAATACTCACAGAAAATTATTTACACTTTTCCTTCATCTTTATCACTCTGTGAATGTTCCAGGCCCCAGCTCTGCTGTGCACCACTGTGAAGTACCTCTGGTGAGAGACAGTTGCTTACTTTCTGTAATCTTAGGCCTCTTCAAGCTGCTGCAGATCTGATTCCCTGTTTCCTGACATCTCTAAATGAAACTCTGTCAGGCTGGCTGGGGCCTCATGGATTCAAGGAGTGGTTCCACACCTGTGCACAGCAGGAATTTGGCCATTCAGGTAGCTCAGGTTCTGTGAACACCCTTGATCTTGCTACAGGAAGATCTACAGGCATCAATAGCTACTCTGTAGGTCTTCCTAGAGAATGATCAGGACCAGGCTCAGGATATTTGATGGCTGTTAGGCATGGTCCACATGGGTGTCACAGGGAAGGATGTTCAGAGGCAGGCAATCAGCATCACTTCCAAATACAGAGCTTTGCACTGGAGGGTAAACACAGAGCAAAGGAAAGGATTCAGGGGAGGGCTGGAACACAAATGAGAAACTATTTTCGTCCTTTCACCTGTACAATAATTGAAGCAGCCCAAATTCATCCCAGAAGAGACATGATGGAGGATGCTGAATGCAAGTGAAGGGCTGCAAAGAAGGAGGTTACAGGGCAGCCCTGTGACTGTGCTACCACTGCCAGCAGTGCCAGCAGCAGAACCCCCATTGCATCCCCACTGCCAGCAGTGCCACCAGCAGAGCTCCCATTGCATCCCCACTGCCAGCAGTGGCCTCCCCACCGTTGCCTGGCAGCTGCAAGATCTTCACCTTTCACTTTACACTCACTCCCAGCTAGTTTAATTAACTCTTGATCCCCCTCTGGCAGCTAAGCATTGGCCATTTTCTCGACCTCCTCTTGGACTCTGCTGAGCCTCCTGCTCGGTCTGGGCCCTTTCCTGAGGGAACCTCATCCCTTTTCCACCTTGCTGACCAGAAGTGAGCTCTGACACTCTAAGCATAGCCCCACAAAGCCCTTCAAGCCACAGCACTTCAGATGCTCCAGGCCCCATATCACTGCATCATGCATCTTAATTACACTGGCAGCCTGCTGGACACCCAAATGGGTCCACAGTGCATCCCAGAGAGGAGGAGGCTCAGGGCAGACCTTATTGCTCTCTACAACTACCTGAAGGGAGGTTGCAGCCAGGTGGGGGTTGGTCTCTTCTCCCAGGCAGCCAGCACCAGAACAAGAGGACACAGTCTCAAGCTGTGCCAGGGGAGGTTTAGGCTGGAGGTGAGGAAGAAATTCTTCCCAGAGAGAGTCATTGGCCATTGGAATGTGCTGCCCAGGGAGGTGGTGGAGTCCCCATCCCTGGAGGTGTTTAGGAAGAGCCTGGATGGGGTGCTTGGTGCCATGGTTTAGTTGATCAGATGGTGTTGGGTGATAGGTTGGACTGGATGATAGAACAGAATGGAACAGAATAGAATAGACCAGGTTGGAAGAGACCTTCAAGATCATCATGTCCAACCCATCAACCAATACCATCTGATCAACTAAACCATGGCACCAAGCACCCCACCAAGTCTCCAAAGGTCTCAAAGGTCTCTTCCAACCTGGATTATTCTATTCTATTCTATTCTATTCTATTCTATTCTATTCTATTCTATTCTATTCTATTCTATTCTATTCTATTCTATTCTATTCTATTCTATTCTATTCTATTCTATTCTATTCTATTCTATTCTATTCTATTCTATTCTATTCTATTCTATTCCATTCCATTCCATTCCATTCCATTCCATTCCATTCCATCCTATCCTATCCTATCGTATCCTAAGCTCCACATCTCCTCCCATGCCCTCTTAAGCTGCTCCTTTCCTCTGCTCTGCTTGTGCTAAGAACTGACAACCCAGACTAAAAGGTGCAGATTTATCTGCCTAATGATCTCTGGCATTCCCAAATACCCCACTGAGTCTCACACATGGATTGCAGGCCTCTCAGGTTTCTTAGCAGGACACTCTCATTTCCATGGTGCCCACTGCTCAGCCACTGACAGGCAAACCTGCTTTGTTCTGCTCCTGTGAAACTCATCTAGAGAGAGTGTTTGAGAGGCTCTTTCTGCCCTGCACAATGGGAGCTTCAGCACTGTGCAGTTATTCCTGGGTAATTAGCTCTGTGTTTTGCCTCTCCACCACTAGTGAGGGTGGTATCATGAGATTCTCATCAGCCTCTTGACATGATGATAATTATCCTTTGGTAACTTCAAGGATAATCATAATCCACGAGGAGGAGGACAATCATCTGCCTGAGTTTTGCAGTGGTGTTGGCTCATAATTGGCTGGAGGTGGGAAAGGTGCCTGGGACCAAGGGGCCACGCACCGAACCCGAGTCCTGAGGGTGGTGGGCATGCCAGCAGGAAACACAACCCATGAGGGCCAGGAGCTGCTGAGATGATGAAAGGACAAAGGATGGTGAGCTCTGCTCCCCATCCCCATGGAGCAGTAAGTCCCCAGGCCCTCTTAGTGCCCATCTTGAGCCTTTCTAATAACTGCCTTGAATGCAATTGCTGCTCAGGGTGGACCCTCCCCTCTGGGGCACCTCGGGGTCGGCTCTGATGCCACCAGCCCCCCTGGCCACCAGAAGCCACAGGCCCTTCTTCATTCAGAGCCCCATCTGAGAAGATGCTGCAGCAGCTGCTCAGGGGGAGAATTAGGCTTCATCAGGCAGCTCTGACATTTAGCATCCCATCCTCCCTCCCAGCCTTCTGTGTGAATTTCCTTGATCGCCTTTCAGAGCAAGAAATAATGGTGCATTAGAGAGGAGGGGAGAGAGAGATGATGCTTTATTAGCTGTTTATGGAAGAAATTAAAATGTTCATTAGCAACCACGGCACCAACAGTGCTCCTCCTCCTGACTCCATCCTCTGGGCCCAGCCAGTGCGGCTGCCACAGCCCTGATGGCTCCCTGGGGGCCACTCGCCTCGCACTTACTTGGGCTGGCACCTGCCTGATGCCTCCTTGCCCTTCTGCAGATGGGTACCTGGGGGACAGTGGGGGAAATGTCAGTGCTCCACTCCTGATGGGTAGCATCACTTCCCTACCCACACCCTGCCTCGCTCAGCTCGCTGGAAGGAGGCTTGGCATCACTGCTGGCAGAGCTGGGCTGCTCTGCTGTGCTGCAGAACGTCTGGGGCCTGAGAAGCTTTGCTGAAGAGGGTTTGAGAGACAAGGAAGAGGGTGGTGGCAAGGAGATGACTGTGGCTGTGCAGGCCATCCATGCCATCCCACACTGGCAGATAGTCTTTGAGCTCAGACAGTGTGTCAGCAGAAGTCTGGCTCCTCTCCTCTGAACAATGCCACACCTGGAGGGCTGGGTCCAGTTCTGAGCTCCCCAGTTCAAGGGAGACAGGCAGCTACTGGAGAGAGTCCAGGGAAGGCTACAAAGATGCTGAGGGGCCTGAAGCATCTCTGTGAGGAGGAAAGGCTGAGAGTCCTGGGGCTGTTGAGCCTGGAGAAGAGCAGCCTGAGAGGGGATCTGCTCAGTGCTGATAAATACCTAAAGGGGCAGGGGCCAAGAGGGTGAGGCCAGACTATTTTCAGTGGTGTCCAGCAACAGAATAAGGGACAATGGCCACAAACCCAGGAGGCTCTCTCTGAGCATGAGGAGACTTGACTTCAGCAAGGCCTTTGACACCGTCCCCCACAGCAAACTGCTGACTAAGCTGTCAGCCTGTGGATTGGACCACTACACTCTGTGCTGGGTTAGGAACTGGCTGGAGGGCCGGGCCCAGAGAGTGGTCGTGAACGGTGCCGCATCCAGCTGGAGGCCAGTCACCAGTGGTGTGCCCCAGGGATCAGTGCTGGGCCCTGTCCTCTTCAACATATTCGTTGATGATCTGGATGAAGGGGTAGAGTCAGTCATCAGCAAGTTTGCAGATGACACAAAGTTAGGGGCAGATGTTAGTCAGTTAGAGGGTAGAAAGGCTCTGCAGAGGGACCTCGACCGACTGGACAGATGGGCAGAGTCCAATGGGATGGCATTCAACAAGTCCAAGTGCCGAGTGCTGCACTTTGGCTATGGCAATCCCATGCAGAGCTATAGGCTGGGGTCGGAGTGGCTGGAGAGCTCCCAGACAGAGAGGGACCTGGGTGTGCTGATCGACAGCCACCTGAATATGAGCCAGCAGTGTGCTCAGGTGGCCAGGAGGGCCAATAGCATTCTGGCCTGCATTAGGAATAGTGTGGCCAGCAGGAGCAGGGAGGTCATAGTGCCCCTGTACTCTGCTCTGGTTAGGCCGCACCTTGAGTACTGTGTCCAGTTCTGGGCTCCTCAGTTTAAGAAGGACATTGAGACACTTGAGCGTGTCCAGAGAAGGGCAACAAGGCTGGTGAGAGGCCTTGAACACAAGCCCTATGAGGAGAGGCTGAGGGAGCTGGGATTGTTTAGCCTGGAGAAGAGGAGGCTCAGGGGTGACCTTATTGCCCTCTACAACTACCTGAAGGGTGGTTGTAGCCAGGAGGGAGTTGGCCTCTTCTCCCAGGCAACCAGCACCAGAACAAGGGGACACAGTCTCAAGCTGTGCCAGGGGAGGTTCAGACTCGAGGTGAGGAGGAAGTTCTTCACCGAGCGAGTCATTCGGCATTGGAATGGGTTGCCCAGGGAGGTGGTTGAGTCATCGACCCTGGAGGCGTTCAAGGGGAGATTGGACGTGGCACTTGGTGCCATGGTCTAGTCATGGGGTCTGCGGTGTCAGGTTGGACTCGATGATCCTCGAGGTCCTTTCCAACCTAAGTGATACTGTGATACTGTGATACTGTGAGAAACTGCTTTCCTGTGTGGTTGCTGGAACACTGGCCCAGACTCTCCAGGGAGGGTCAATCTCTTCTCCCACAGAACAAAACACAATGGTCTCAAGTCAACCAGAGGAGCTTTAGGTTGGACATGAGGAACAGTTTCTATCCCAAAAGGGTGATCAATCCCTGGAACAGGCTGCCCAGGGCAGTGGTGGAGTCCCCATCTCTGGAGAGGCTCACAAACCTCTTGGATGTGGTGCTGATGGACATAGTTTAGCAGTGACCTGGCAGTGCAGGGGCAACAGTTGGGATTCTAAGATCTTAAAGGTCTCTTCTGACCTGAGCTATTCAATGATTCTAGCCAGGGAGCTGTCTCATCCGTCTGGGACGTGACCCTCTTGTACCAGAGCCTGGGGGGAAGGGGGATCCCTGCTGCACCAGGCCTGTGGCACAGGGGGCAGGCAGGAGGAAGCCAGGCAAGGAGGACTTCAAAGGCTCTGTATCTCTTCACACAGCTGCCATAAAAAACAATCCAGGTTTCCGCTCCCCAGTCCCAAGCTGCCCTCACAAGGGACATCTCTGAGGGCAAAGGGATAAATCTTTCATCTCCTCAGTCTGGGTTTTATTAAATGCCTTGCACATACATGTAACATACAGACACTGATAAGTGCTGGCCAGTCACAGGAGAGGCAGATAGAGCTTGACTCACTGTGCCAGCTGAAAGCCTGTCCTGTTGGTTAAGACCAGGAGCTCTGAGATGTGCAGAGACACCAAAAGGCTCATCACAGCCTGGGGGACCACTAAGGTGACACTGGGAAAGGAGTCACCTCCTCTTGCACCCTCACAAGCTGCAGGGTTGGGGCAGTGGAAGCTCTGCAAAGCTCAGGATGGTGAGAAGTCTCTGCAACCTTGCAAGGAGCAGGGGAGTCCTGCTAGAAGGTGGACACTTCATTGTCCAGGTAAATGGAGGTGGATGGGCTCTGCATCACCTGGCCTGCAACATCCATGCAAGAGGGGCTTCAGCCAGAGCCCAGCTTCCCATGACCCCCAGTAATCCTCTGCTGGTATTACTGGAGGATGTGTAGGAATACAGTGAAGATCTGGGTGAAAAGCATCTTTCCTCACTCACACATAAAGCAGGCCCAGCTATTCTGCTGAGCCTGTGAGAGAGGAGCTGGGCACTCAGGGAATGTGAGACCTACTGATGAAGGGGCAATGCCTGGTGGTTAATCGTAGCCAAGCTGTAGGACTTGCAGCCACTTGCTGGGGTTCCAGTTTAAAGGCTGCATGAGCTGGCTTGTGCAATGAACAGCAGCCCAAGCTGGGGAGAAGCAGGCTCAACAGAGGCTTAAGAGCCATAAAACTGGGCAGCAAGACTGCAGAGGTAGCCTGTTCTCCACGTCTGTGACAGAGCAAGAGAAGAAGCCATGGGCTGATGCTTGCAGCAAAGGAGATTTGGGTTCACAGTGAGCGAGACTTTCACCAGACTGGGAAGGTGACTCCACACCAGACTCCTTCCTGACAGTCTCCAGGAGCAGTTTGGACAGACATTGAGTGCTGAGTTTGGGACAGCCTATCCTGCTGCATGCCTGAAGTCTGGACCCAGCAAACCTGGAAAACAGCCTCCGTGAGACATGAGGTAAAACAAAACCAGGGGCAAGCAGCCCACGAATGAACTTCAAATGCCCTCTGGGTTAGGGCTTTTCTAATCAGTGACCAAACCTCTGCAGTTCCAAGGAGCACTGCTAACCAGACAGAGCCTCCATTAAGCCTGGAAGAAATGGCAAGCTGCTTTGATGGATGTCAAAGTTAATGCCACGTTTGGGCTGGGGCTGCCGTGTGATGGGTTTACGAAGCCATGCCTTCATTCCCCTTATCAATACCCTTCCTCCTTCAGCCCCCTCGGCAAGCCAGGTAGACAGCCCCTTGTCTGTGGCTGCTTTACCTGGGAGCTGGCTGCCCAAGGATCTGTAAGGCACCCTGCACACCGAAAACAGTTAAAAGAAAGGGAATGAAATGAAATAACTGAGGGCAGGTTGAGCGTGTGTCTGAGCGAGCGCTTAGCGCGGAGCATCAATGGAGCGGCTGGGGCTCTGATTGAAACCAGACTCAGGAAAGAAGGGCTGTAAACGTTTTTTCACTGCCTGTCCTAAGAAATTTATGTCTCACCCACTCCATCATCTCCTTCAGGGCTGCCTTTTTTGCAGCTGTCTTCAGAGACCGTCCGCCGAGCCCCCGCTTTATGAAGTCCACTCCATGATGTCACCCGGAACCGTAACTCACTCACCTCCTGGCACTGTGCTCTGCAGAGAGGTACCTGATAAACAAGGGGGTGAGGATGGGGTGGGGAGGGGGAAGGATGCTTGAACAGCCCTTCCCAAGGACAAGCTTCCTGCCATTGGAAAGGAAGAGAGAGAAAATATGCAGGTGGAGCCTGGGGGGGAGGACCCAAAGTAGCCTTTGTTAGTAAATGACCCCAAACCCACAACTGCAGAAAGCAAATGGGGCAGAAAAGAACTCACCGACCTTATTTCCAGCAGAACTTGCTCAGGAGGGTCAGAGCTAAGCCCCAGCTGCCTCCTTACACGTTAAACCTCCCAGGGCTCTCTGTGTCCTCCCCAGAAATCAGAACCTTCTGCAGGATGGGCTCCTAGCTCCCCGTCCAGCCAGGCCAGAAGGCCATTAGCTGCCTGTGATTCAAATGACTCAGCAACTGGGATGAGTTCTCCCTTCAGTAGCACCCAATTGGTCACCACTAAAATTTGCTCTGACTTGTTGGGGGGTGGGGGGTGGGGGTGTTGTTTCTTGAGGCCCACATCCTGGTCAAGCTGCTGCTCACCCATCAAATTTCCAGCGAGCAGGTGTCCACATCAGAGAGCCCCAGGCCCCACTGAAGGCACATAGCCCCGTGGTTGTGAAGTGGAGCATAATTGCTTCATTCTGCCTGATAACATGTGGTTTTGTGATATTTATAATGCAGCACTATTACAAGGGGGGAGGGGGGGTTGGAGGGGGGGAGAGAAAACCATCAGCTCAGAATCCCTCCACCACAGTTGGCTCTAATTGTCCCTGTCCCACCACTTCCCCCTTCCCAGTCCTGCTTGTGGGCTGGTTTGGCAAGGAAGCAAAAGCCTGAATGAGCTGTTGAGATGAAGTTTATCCTTCAGTGAGATGGGCTCTCCTGGGGAGGAATAAGTGCTCTTGGATTTGCCTGGGAAGCTTGGGCTGCTCATACCTGAGGCTGAGGAGCCAGGGGTTGGAGGAGTGGCATCTCTCTGGCATGCCTCAGCTGGTAAATACAGCCCTTCTCCTTGCACCCCCTGGGATTGCATTAATTAATGCCACCCCTAGACCAAAATCGAGTGGGACAGTGCTAGCATCTGGAAAACATGCAAAATGAGAAGAAAGAATTCTTCCCACACCTCTGGTGTGTCTTCTCTGCCACTCATGGGCTTGCAGAGCTTGGATCTGTGGTCTCAGGACACTTGTTGAAGCAGAGAAGTGCCCTCCCCGCCACGGCTGCTGCCAGTAAAGCAAACAAACCAGAAGAAACCAAGCAAACAAACAAAACAGAAAGAGACCAACAAAGCCAAAAGAAACCAGCCAAAGCCAAAAGAAACCAGCCAAAGAAAAAGAAATGAATTAAACAAAAAGAAACTAAGCAAAAAGAAATTAACCAAACAGGAAGAAAACCAAACAAAGCAAAAGAGAAACAAACCAAACAAGAAGAAACAAAGCAAACAAGAAGAAACCAACCAAACAAAAAGGAATTAACCAAACAAGAAGGAATCAACCAAACAAAAAGGAATTAACCAAACAAGAAGGAATCAACCAAACAAAAAGAAATCAACTAAACAAGAAGGAATCAACTAAACAAGAAGGAATCAACCAAACAAGAAGAAATCAACCAGACAAGAAGGAATCAACCAGACAAAAAGAAATCAACTAAACAAGAAGAAAGCAACCAAACAAGACAAACCCAGCCAAACAAAAAGAAGTCAACAGCCTGTGTGGGGACAGCCACGGTTCTGAGCCACTCATGGTCTAAACAAAACCAGCTCTGGAAGGCAAGGGCAGATACTCTGTGCTCTGTAGTGTGGGCCACTGGAGTCATTGCCTGGGCTAGTAACACACATCGGGTCTGTCACACCAAAAGGTCTTCAGGGAGTAGGAAATGCTGATCAGCCCTTCCCCAGCAGATGGGCTCATGGGATTTCATGTCTGTGGAGTTGATACTGAGCTAGAATTTATTGCCTGGTCCCTTCTTCTCCTCCTTCTCCTTCTCCTTCTCCTTCTCCTTCTCCTTCTCTTTCTCTTTCTCCTTCTCCTTCTCCTTCTCCTTCTCCTTCTCCTTCTCCTTCTCCTTCTCCTTCTCCTTCTCCTTCTCCTTCTCCTTCTCCTTCTCCTTCTCCTTCTCCTTCTCCTTCTCCTTCTCCTTCTCCTTCTCCTTCTCCTTCTCCTTCTCCTTCTCCTTCTCCTTCTCCTTCTCCTTCTCCTTCTCCTCCTCCTCCTCCTCCTCCTCCTCCTCCTCCTCCTCCTCCTCCTCCTCCTCCTCCTTCTCCTTCTCCTTCTCCTTCTCCTTCTCCTTCTCCTTCTCCTTCTCCTTCTCCTTCTCCTTCTCCTTCTCCTTCTCCTTCTCCTTCTCCTTCTCCTTCTCCTTCTCCTTCTCCTTCTCCTTCTCCTTCTCCTTCTCCTTCTCCTTCTCCTCCTTTCCACCTTCTTTCTCCTCCTCCTCCTTCTCCTCTCCTCAGTATGTAGATAACTGGAGGTGGATGGTGTCTTTTTCCACCCCCTTT
Organism: Melanerpes formicivorus; assembly: GCF_026170545.1. Classification (NCBI taxonomy): domain Eukaryota; kingdom Metazoa; phylum Chordata; class Aves; order Piciformes; family Picidae; genus Melanerpes; species Melanerpes formicivorus. The sequence continues at coordinate 78,528 of NW_027142601.1, read as the reverse complement.
CTTCCCCTCCCAAACCAGCCCTAAAGCCAACAAAAAGAGCCCACCACGACTGAAACACCTGTCAGCTGACATGTGCTCAGCTAGGGTGGCAGGAGAGGTCCTTGGCATGTTCAAGGCACCTGATGGATGGACCTTTCTTCCACACCAAAGGATAATGTCGTACATGTTCCCAAACCCCCATCTCATCCCTCCCAGGCAGTTAACCCACTTCCTCCTTTATTTTCAATCCTAAGTTGCATCCAAAGCCCTCAAACCACTCCAGCACACAGCTTCCCTGCACGGGAATGGTCTGTGTGGTGGAGAGGATGTCTGTTGCCATGGCACCGCAGCAGCCTGGCTTCTTCACCAGGAGTCTCCCAGGGGACTTCACCCCTCAGGACCTGGGCAGGGGCACAGGACCCCTGTCAGTGGTAAAGGACCTCCTGGGCTCCCTGGGGGCTGCAGCCCCAAAGGGTGCCAGCAGCATCTCCATCCAGGGAGGTGCCCACTGGTCCTTGCCAGCCCTGTTGTGTGTGGGATAACAAGTCACCAGCAGCATTTGTGCCTGGAAAGAAGCATTTGTTCCTTTCCCATGGAGTGGGAGGTGTCCCTAACAAGTAGCACAGGGACATGAGCCCACCCCTGGTCATTACTTCCCAGCCTTAGAATTCTCCCTTTCCTCCCACATCACTGGTTGCATCCCTCCCATGCATCCCAGCCCCTCCTATGGTGTTTATCTCATCCCTCCCACCCCAGCTCCTCTTATGGTGCCCATCTCCTGGCTGCCTCCTGTGCTGGGGTAACCACTTAACCATTGCCATGGCATTTCACATTTCTGTCTGCAGCACTTCTGGGGTCTCTTGTTCTTGTCACATCCTCGTGCCACTGGGAGAGTTTCTCAGCACCAATCTTCGTTATTGTCTGCTCCATGAGGCAAGGGAGCCAGTGTTATTAAAAGAAACACTAATAAAAGGAAGGGAAGTGGCTTGTGTTTAACCTTTTCCAGGCAGCAGGGCGAGGCTGGGCTGGCTGTTGTCAGGGGGACAGGAGTGGAGCTGCCTGTGTGTCATAGAATCATTCAGCTTAGAGATCATCAACCCCAACCATTAACCCTGCTCTACCAAGCTCACCCCTAAACCACATCCCCAAGCACCACATCTGAACAACCTTTAAGCCCGTCCAGGGACGGTGACTCAACCACCTCACTGGGCAGCCTGGAGAGGCTGCCCACCAGAGCTGTCAGCTCCCATTATGGCCCTGGCTGGAGGTGGCAACCCTCCTGCACAGGGCAGCCTTATTCCTTTGGATGGGAAGCAGAAGAAGTGGGAGAAAGAGGCACTGAATGTGCCCAGACCACCCAGCTGAGAGATGCAAATCTACAGCTCTCAGGGGGCAGACGTTTTAGCAGGGCCTGTTGTGACAGGACAAGAGGTGATGGTTTGAAACTAAAGAGACCAATTTAGCCTGGATAAAAGGAAGAAGTTTTTGACACAGAGTGGTGAGACACTGGCCTAAGCTTTCCCAGAGAGGTGACAGATGCCACAACCCTGGAACCATTCCAGGGGGCTCTGAGCAACCTGTTGTAGTTGATGACCTCCCTGCTGACTACAGGGGGTTGGACTAGATGAGATTTAAAGGTCCCTTCCAACCCAAAGCATTCTGTGATTCTAAGGGAGTAGGCATCCTCAGTTTGGGAACTGCTTTTCCCTCTTCACAGGCACTTCTTGGGGTAGGAATGACCTCAGGAGATTTTGTCATCTGGTGCCTGCTGTTGTGTGACTCACCAGGCAGGAATTAGAGCACGTAATGGTCCGGTTTCCATCCAGTCATGCTTGGGTCTGAGCGTTGGCGATGGATACAGCCCCTCCACTGGAGAACACAACGTGATACCTGCCAGGCTGGGTTCCTGGGGCTGTGGAGCAGGCTCCAGCCTGCTTCTGGCATGGCTCAGAGAGTGTCTTGTTTTATAGGGCTTGTGGTATCAGTTGTCGAGGAGTTCGTGCCGAGCGCCGGGAAAAAGCTTCCTGGCAGCTGCGCCGCAGTTTGGGGTTTGCAACCTGAACGGGTTTGGGGGGGGGTGGGGAGACTCATCATGGGGCCATGGGACTGTCCCTGTGTCCTGGGTGGGCAGGAGAAGGGCTGTCTGTGGATGACACCAGCAGGAAGAAGCAGGGGAGCAAAGGTGCTGCTGCAAAGCCTTGCCAGGAGCAGCATCTTGTCAGGCTAAAACGCCATCGGGTGACCTGCAGCTGACTGAGCAGCGACAGGAAAGCCTTCCCCAACTATGCTCTGATTTTCCCCTTTCTGGAGAGTTTCAGAAACATCTGTGCCTGACTCTCATGTTACTCTCCTTCAGTATCATCTTTGCCTTCTGTTCCCCAGCAGTGACTGTGATTCCTTTTGCCCTCACCCCCAGAACGCATCCAGGTCACTACCTTCCCGGTAGCTCACACTGGATTTCTGGCTGAACTCTTGGTAAATACCATCGACTCCTGCTGATTCACTGCACTTTCTCCACTTGCTCCCCTGATTTCCTCCTTGGAGACTTCTGATTTCCTCCACACAATGCCTTTGAAATGGAAATGTTTCCCCTCATTGTCTTCTGCAGCAATGATCACAAGGAGACGTGCTCCTTCCACCCGCCAGGATTGCCCAAACACACTGCCACGAGCAGCGTCCTGCCTGGGAAGTGCTGAAACACTTCTCCAAGCTGCTCCTGGCACCTCTTGGTCTGTTCTGTTCTACTATCCCTTCTACCAGTGGCTTTCTGATCCATGAAGTTTTCCACCTAAAAGGGGAATTCTGTCTTTAAAAGGGGGGTGGGGAGGGAGTTGATGGAACTCCACTTAGCACAAACCTTATTCCCATATCCCAGATGGATTCTTCTCTGTTTTCCCCCCACCCCCCTTCATGCTTGACTCACTGCCATGCACAAGCCAGGTGGGTACCATCCACATGAAGACTCAGAGGGCAGGTGCTCGCATTCATCCCACCAGACCAGAACTCTCTCCAGGAGGTCATCACATCTGTGAATAGAATAGAATAGAATAGAATAGAATAGAATAGAATAGAATAGAATAGAATAGAATAGAATAGAATAGAATAGAATAGAATAGAATAGAATAGAATAGAATAGACCAGGTTGGAAAAGACCTTTGAGATCATTGAGTCCAACCTATCGCCCAACACCATCTAATCAACTAAACCATGGCACCAAGTGCCTCATCCAGGCTCTTCCTAAACCCCTCCAGTGATGGTGACTCCACCACCTCCCTGGACAGCACATTCCAATGGCAAATCTCTCTCTCTGGGAAGAACTTCTTCCTAACATCCAGCCTAAACCTCCCCTGGTGCATCTTGAGACTGTGTCCTCTTGTTCTGGTGCTGGTTGCCTGTGAGAAGAGACCAACCCCTACCTGGCTGCAACATCACTTCAGGTAGTTGTAGAGAGTAATAAGGCCTCTCCTGAGCCTCCTCTTGTCCAGGCTAAGCAACCCCAGCTCCCTCAGCCTCTCCTCATAGGGATTACTACCAGAGGACATGCCAGGAGGGGAGTCTCTTATCTGAGATGCTGAGCACCCCCAGCATTGCTGGGCTGGATGAGGGCTGGGTGCCTCAACCTCCAGCCCTCCATCTGCAGCTGGGTTCTCGTCTGGTGCCAGGTCCCGTGCCAGCAGCCTGCTGCTGTGTGCAATTTCCTGGTGTTCTGCTTGTTAGGGGTTGCCCACAAAGATTTCCAAGTCTCAGATGTGTGTCCAACCCGTGGGCTTTGGTGGGCTGATCAGAAGGGACCAAAAGGACTTGTGACTATCTTGAAATGTGTTCCGAGGTTCGCCCCAAGTCGCTTAATGCTGTGGAGCAATAAACCTTCCCCGAGACCCTCAGCCCTTCCTCGACAGCTTGAGAGCTCTTTTTAAAGCCCCTGTGTGAGGGAGAGCGTTTGCTGTGTGCTGGGGGTAGGGTTTCTGCTGGAGCTTAGCTGGCACAGGGTGTGGTAGAATATGTGCTGCATGATTTTAGCTGTGATGTGTTTTCTTTGTGATCTTTCTTTCTTTTCACAGTGAAAGAGGAAAAGAAGGATAGGATAGGATAGGATAGGATAGGATAGGATAGGATAGGATAGGATAGGATAGGATAGGATAGGATAGGATAGGATAGGATAGAAATAGAATGGAATAGAATGGCATAGGATAGGATAGGATAGGATAGGATAGGATAGGATAGAATAGAATAGAATAGAATAGAATAGAATAGAATAGATAGGATAGAATTGAATTGAATTAACCAGGTTGGAAAAGACCTTTGAGATCGAGTCCAACCTATCTCCCAACACCATCTAATCAGCTAAACCATGGCACCAAGGGCCTCATCCAGGCTCTTCCTAAACACCTCCCTGGGCAGCACATTCCAATGGCCAACCTCTCTCTCTGTGAAGAACTTCTTCCTCACATCCAGCCTAAACCTCCCCTGGAAGGTGGTGCAACACTGCAGAAGGTTGCCCAGGGAGGTACTTGAGGCCCCATCTTCAGAGATATTCAGGGTGAGGCTCAGCAGGGTTCTGGGCAACCTGATCTAGTTGAGGATGCCCCTGCTGACTGCAGGGGGGGTTGGACTGGATGACCTTAGGAGGCCCCTTCCAACCCAAACCATTCTATGATTCTATGATCTTAAAGGGCTCTTCCAACCTAAACAATTCTGTGATTCTTTGATTGCTTGAACTTTGTAACATTTGCCACTTTGCCCCAAAATTCCTAATCCATCATGTCCAAGTGGGTTTGAAATTAGGTGAAAAGAGTTAGTTCATCCCAGGGAATCACTGCAAGGGATTAATTACTGCAAGCACCTCTTTGTACACTGTGAATCCCAACAACCAACCAAGAAACTACCAAGGGAAAATGAGAATGATTAGGTGAAGCAAGGTGCTTTAACATATCATACTTCTGCATCTCACCAGAGAGACTGCCAAAAGGCAGCCTCCAGTCCTCATCAAACCTGTTGCTGGCACTGCCCATCAGGAGATCACTGCAGACACTGTGATTGTTGAGTGGAACTGGGACAGAAATGGTGGCACAGAACTGATAGAAATCATTACAAGCGTGGGATGACTTGGTAATAATTCCAACCAGGGGATGAAGGGATGGAGAGCAGCCCTGTGGAGAACGACTTGGAGGTGCTGGTGGGTGCAAAGCTGGATACAGCCCTGAAGCAAACAGTGTCCTGGGTTGCATCCCCAGCAGCTTGAGCAGTAGGTCACGGGAGGGGTGCTGTCCCTCCGCTCTGCTCTGCTCTGCTGAGACCCCACCTGCAGTGCCTGGGCCAGCTCTGGAGTCCTGAGCACCAGAGAGACATGGAGATGTTGGAGCAGATACAAAGAAGGCCACAAAAATAATCACATTGCTGGAACCTCTCTGCTGTGAGGCCAGGCTGAGAGAGTTGGGGTTGTCCAGCCTGGAGAAGAGAAGGCTTCAGGGAGACCTTCTGGTGGCCTTTCAGTGCTTAAAGGAGCCTGTAAGAAAGCTGGGGATGGACTTTTTACCAGGGTCTGTTGTGACAGGACAGGGGGTGCTGGGCCTCCTCTGGACCCACTCCATCAGGTCCACATCTCTCTTGTGCTGAGGACTCCAGGGCTGGGCACAGTACTCCAGGCGAGGTCTCACCAGAGCAGAGCAGAGCAGAGCAGAGCAGCAGAATCACCTCTCCTGACCCACTGGCCACACTCCTCCTGCAGCAGCCATTCTTTGGAAGCTTCTGGCCTTTGGCAGAAGGAAAACAAGAGGCAAATGCAAAGCTTACAACCCACCCAACCTACCCATCGGGTGCCCCTCCAGCATCCAGCGTTGGCTTTTGTGTGCTCTGCGCTTTCTCCCTCGAAATCCATCCCCCAGCTCCCGCCCCGCGCTGCGACGTCCTTTGTCTGCTTGATATTTCTCTGGAGTTGTTTTCCCATTGTTATTTCTTCAGGGCCACGAGGCAGAATGCATTAAAGCCACCAGGGTGCCGGTGATATTTTAGTCTCTCTGAGTAATTCTCCTCCAAATTGCTGCACACTCGCTCCCTCTTCATTCATTCTGGCCACTTCTGTGGATTTTCCCTGGGGCTGGGAAGGGGAAGAGGGGGGTGAGGGGGGGGCTGGGGGAAGGAAGAAGGGTTTCTTTGACTTTCTCATTGGTGAGTTCATGGGCAATGAGCTTTGATTTTTGACTGTGGGAGAACAAGTTGGGTTGGGAATAGATGTGCAGTGATGCTCGTGCGTGGGGTCGGGCAGGGAGGTGGGAAAAACTCAGCGGAAGGGCTGCTTGGGCAGGGAATCTTGCTCCCTACCAACCACACCCCCACACCCCCAGATCCAGGCAGCATCTGCCATCCTTCCACCCCTCAGGGACTGCCTGCCCCCTCATCAAGGTCCCTGCAGGCAGCCTCTGCACCCCAAGTCTCATCAGCTTGGTGCTTCTTCCCCTCATCGATGATTCTTCCCCTCATCAGCGCTTCAGGGCTCGGAGCTGGCATGGCTGCCAAAGCACAGCTCTGCTCTAAAATAAGCATCAACCATGCAGGCCCTGCTCTTGTGGTGGGGCAGATTTTCCTTCCCATTTGTTCTGCTTTCTGTACACTGCTTTAATGAGGGACAGTTGGATATTTTTTTTCCTTTTCCCCCCCTTCTCTCTCCCCCTCCCCCAATAAATGCTAAATTTAGATGCTTGGCATTTTCCACTGAAAACAATCTCTCTGGTAAGCAGCTCCTTGGTGGCCAGCACTCAGATGATGGGAGCTCTACCGTCAAGCCATGGCTGCACGGGCAGCACCCCAAGTCCTCCACCACAGGCAGCTTTCCCACGAAATACCACCTTGAAACTTAAATCCTGCAGAGGAGGATAAAAGCCCTGGCCAACACCACACTCACTGCAGCTGCCTCATCCTAGTAAAGGGATGAAATCCCACTTGTAGTTGGAGCCTAAATATTTGCTGGAGGTTGACAGTTCAAGGTGCTGGAGCTGCTTCTCCTGGGTGGACAGAATGATGCACTCACTTTAGGTGGGCTCATGGGTGGGGTTACAGCCATGAGCCCATCTAATGAGCGTGCAATGGGCTGTCAGGCACTGCTTTTCTGAGTAGAAATGCCCAAGTACTGGCCATCATGTCCTCACCCTGACATCTCAACAGCAGCAGCCTCAGGATACCATCCAAAGTCTTTCCCAGACCCCAGGTCCATAGCGCAGCCTTCTGTGTGATGGCAAAGAGCTTCCATCGATGGCAGATGAGCGCAGCCACATCAGCCTGGTCTCCTGCAAGCTCTCCATACTGTGGTCATCCTTTTCTTGGTGCTGCCTTTCTTTCCCTTTGGATGCTTCCACCACCTTAGTCCAATTCCAGCTCCACCAGGGGAAAAAATAATTGCTGCTGTGTTCCATGAGGTGAGGAAATGCTGAGTAAAGGCAGTGGGATACCTCGGAGGTCTGACCACACTCCATCCCTCTGTCCTGGGATCCTCTTCAGCACCCAGTAGAGTGTCTTTCCTGGCTCTCTCTTCTCCAGGAGGTCATAGTTTATCCTCTCCACTGAGAGCTGCTTTCATTTTTCTGTTAGAGCGCAAATATCTCCTCCACACTGAGGCTTTGTCCTGTGTGATGGAGTAAGCAGCACCTGTGAACCAGGGTGAGCCCCATGCCAGGTCCATCGTGGGATGCAGGGACCCTCATCTCCCCAGAGCCCAGAGTTGTCCCCAGCAGCCCAAGCACAGGCAAGTTTAAGAAACCCCTTTTCCAGAAGAAATGAAGTCCCCAGAGCTCATGCAGCACAACGTGTTCCTGTCTGGAGTCATTTAGCTGCAGCCAGCAGCTTCCCTGCTTCCCAGCCAGCCACGGTCTGTACCAGCAGAGAGGAGGACGGCGTGCGGGTTGCAGCATACCCTTCAGGTGACGTCTTGGTGGGATTGCAGGCAGCAGTGGCCGTGCCTGGAGGCTCCAGAAAGGGGGACAGGCTGTCTGCAATCACCACAAGGCAAAGGGACTTGCTGAGGGGCAAGAGGAGGGTCCAGCAGACCCCACGGCAGAACGCTCCTCTCCTCCTCGCCTGCCCCAGCTCTCCAACACGGAGCTGGTGGCAGAGGCTGCCTGTGCAGTTGTGTTCCTACCAGAGACCTCAGGCTCTCGAGGCAACTTGATATTTATTTATGCCCCTCTGCCTTCCCTGGAGCTGGTGATATATGAACAGCTCTGTCTTTCCAAGCCTTGAAGCTGCTCCATCAGCCTGATTCATGGCCCCCACTCCCAGGCTACCCTGGGACTTTCTCAGGGTCACAGGGCTACCTTTGGGCTTCCTGGCTCGTCTGAATTCCTCTTGCAGAGTTGCTGCATTTCCAGAATTCTATTTTTGGGTTGACAAACATTTGGTAACAATCCGAGGCCTGTTTGGAGCTGGTGGGGTGACCCTCCTGATGCATTCCCCATGTCTCCTCTTCCCCCTGGGCCAAACCCCTCCCCAGGAAAGCCTGGAGCCTTTCCCAAGCTTACCCCAGGAGTTAAATCAGCTCCATGCTCTCCAGAGCAAATCTTCTCTCAGCCCACAGGCACTTTCTGTTTTCTTCACCTGCCTGAGGAGGAGAAAGAAAGGAGGGAAAGCAAGTGGAGGCAGGGCTGTGGATGTGAGGTGTGAGAAAGGCAGCAGGGAAGACCTGTTCCAGGTCTCCAGCACACTCACAGGGAAGTGATTTCCACTCGTGTTTAGGTGGAACCTCCTGGGTTCCAGGCTGCCCCTTGTCCTGTCACTGGGCACCACTGAGAAGAGGTGGCACCATCCTCTTGCTCCCTGCCCTTCAGCTATTGATCAGCATTGGTAAGATCCCCTCTCAGGGATCTTCTCCAGGCTCAACAGCCCCAGGGCTCTCAGCCTTTCCTCCTCACAGAGATGCTTCAGACCCCTCAGCATCTTCACAGCCTTCACAGAATTCTCTGCAGTCTCTCTCCAGCTGGGGAGCCCAGAACCGGGCCCAGTACTCCAGATATAGCCTCAGCAGGGCGAAGCAGAGGTGAAGGGGGGGAAACAAAACCCACCCCAAGCTCTGGGCCCAGATCCAGTGCCACGGCTGCTCAGCCTTCCCCAGGCAGATCCCCTCTGCGTGTTTGTGTGCTGAGGCTGCAGTTCCCGCCACCGCGGGGTCCCACCAGCTGACATCGAGCAGGAGCAGCTCGTGGCTTGATGCAAACCATGGGGAGCAAAAAGCCCCCAGTGGCTTTCTCATTTCATTTTTTTTTATTATTATTTTTGTTTTTGCCAATTTCATCCCCAAATAATTCTGCAGAGAGTTATTGTGGGGTTGGGTGGGTGGTTTTTTTTTTGCCTAATTGGATTAGATGGGGGAATTCATCCTTGCTGACAGATTGCACAGGCAGCCAACCAAAAGCAGGGAGAGCTCACTTCATTGTCTTCCTTTCTTTTGTGGCAAATCACAGAATCTGATGATTTTATGAAGAAAGAAAAAAATGCAAATAATAACTCAGAGGGTGTGGGTCAAACCTGATTTATAATCCACCCCCCAAACCCTCCCAAATCTACAGATTCACAGATTTGAGGTGAGGCAGCCTCAGAGATCATCTTGTCCAGCTCCCCCCTCCAGTAAGGAATTAGGAACAGTGTGGCCAGCAGGAGGAGGGAAGTCATTGTGCCCCTGTACTCAGCACTGGTTAGGCTGCACCTTGAGTCCTGTGTCCAGTTCTGGGCCCCTCAGTTTAAGAAGGACATCGAGACACTTGAAGGTGTCCAGAGAAGGGCAACGAGGCTGGGGAGAAGCCTTGAGCACAGCCCTGTGAGGAGAGGCTGAGGGAACTGGGGTTGTTTATCCTGCAGAAGAGGAGGCTCAGGGGTGGCCACATTGCCCTCTACAACTACCTGAAAGGTGGTTGTAGCCAGGTGGGGTTGGTCTCTTCTCTCTAGCAACCAGCACCAGAACAAGAGGACACAGTCTCAAGCTGTGCCAGGGGAGGTTTAGGCTTGAGGTGAGGAGAAAGTTCTTCATCGAGAGAGTCATTAGTCATTGGAATGTGCTGCCCAGGGAGGTGGTGGAGTCACCATCCCTGGAGGTGTTCAAGAGGGGATTGGACGTGGCACTTGGTGCCATGGTCTAGTCATGAGGTCTGTGGTGACAGGTTGGACTCGGTGATCCTCGAGGTCTCTTCCAACCTTGGTGATACTGTGATACTGTAAGCAGGGACACTTCCAACTAGATCAAGCTGCCCAGGGCCACACTGAGTCTGACCTTGAACGGCTCCAGGGACAGGGCCTCAACCACATCTCTGGGCAACCTGTTCCAGTATTTTACTACTCTCACTTCAAAGAGCTTCTTCCAGTAGGGGGCTGGCTCCCTGCTAGTCCCAAGGAAGTTGCTGAACCCCCTTTTCCCCCCTGCCTCTAGCTTCCTGTGATGGGTGTCAGGAGCTCCTACAGTGCCCTTTCTCTGAGAGAATAGCTGCTTTTTTTTTTTCTAGCCAACCAGCCATGTTTAAGGTAACCAAAGCCCCAGCAGATCCCAGTGATATATACACTCTAAAAAGGAAGGGCTATTAAGGAGATAAGATATGTGGGGAACATGCTTTCTGCAGCATTAAATAGCGGAGGAGGGAGATAACTTGGGAGCTCTGCTAAAGCCACCGAATGTTATGTGAATAAAACCCTTAGAAGAATCAATTTCCCTGGCTGCAGAGATTGTGTTTTCCTGAGTGTGATGTTTATCCATTGGCTCCATTCCCACAGCACAGACACATTAAACTCTCACACTGGGCCCCCATCCACTGCTCGCTGTGGTGGCTGGAGAGGCTCAGTGTGAGTTTGGAGCAGGAGAAGGGTTCAGCCGTGCTTGCAACCCTCCGTCTCACCCCGTGCACAGGGGGCTCAGTCACCCTGGGAAGTGTATCCCACCCACTGGCCACAGCACTCACACATACACACCCCTCCAACTCATCACAGACATCATAGAATTGTGGAGTGTTTTGGTTCAGAGAGACCTTTAAAGCTCATCTAGTCCATTTAACTGCACTTAACAGGGATATATCCAACAGACCAGGTGGCTCAGAGCCCAAATCAACCTGTCCTGGAATGGTTCCAGGGATGGGGCATCTACCACTTCACTAGGCAACGTGGGCCAGTGTCTCATCACCTTCATCATCAAAAATGTCTTCCTTGGATCTAATCTAAACCTCCCTCTTTTAGTTCAAAACCACCACCCCTCGTCCTGCCACAACAGGCCCTGCCTCGTTCAGCCTTCTCTTCTGCAGGCTGAACAAGCCCAATTCTCTCAGCCTGTCCTCACACCAGCAGGGTTCCAGCTCTGTGATCAGCTCTGGTCCCACTCCAGCAGGTCCATGTCTCTCCTGTGCTGAGGACTCCAGAGCTGGACTCAGCACTGCAGGGTTTTGCCACGCAGAAAGGCAGCAGTTTGCAGAGCACTCCAGGACATCCAGAGCTGCCTCTGCCCCGACAGCTAAGAGCCTTAAAGTGTGCAGAGCCAGCTTTAATGACAGTTATTTACAGAGTTCTATGGGCCACATCCAGCACTCTTGGACCAGCCCCCAGTCTCATAATGAGATTACCAAGTTTATTTTAGTTGAGAAAGACACCAATAAAAAGGATTTAAAAAGCCCTCAGAGCCTCTCTGTAGCCCAGAGGACGCAGCCAGCAGTGGGAGAGCTCCTCTGACTTCTTCGTTTGTTTTCCTTTCAGGGGAGCACTGAGGCTGCTGCCTGCCCTGTACATTAGCAGCATCTTCCCAAGTTGCCCCCATCTATTATGGATGTGCTAAAATCCTCATGTTCTGAAGGGAAGCTGCATTATTCATGCCTCTGCTTAGGGTTTGTCTTTTAAAAGCCCTGCAGCCCTTTAACGGAAGGCTCCCATTTTCACATCGGCCTCAGACCGGAGATCTTTCTTTCCATTTTTTACAAGTCATCTCTTGTGGATTTTATTTTCTCTTTCCCCTGCTCTCCTCCTTGCTTTGAAGCCTCAAGGCCACTCAGAAGATGGGATGGGGCTTGTGGAGGATGAAGAGGTGGGAGGGTTTGGGGAGCGATGGGAGCTGCAGCCACGTGCTGAGGTCCTCGCGCCACTTCCAGCCCCACGTGTGGATCTGGAGGTGCCAAACTCCCTCCAGGTAACTGTGAGGAGAGAGGTCAGATGTGGAGCTTCAGCTCTTTGCTGCAGACAGTTGAGTCTTGGGCAATGAATCCTGGCATGTTTGGGGTTGGAAGGGACCTCTAAAGGCCATTTACTTCAACCCCCCTGCAGGCATCTGGGACATCTTCAACTAGAGCAGGCTGCTCAGAGCTTCATCCAGTTTCCAGGCATGGGGCATCTACCACCTCTCTGGGTATCCTGGGCCAGTGTCTCACCACCCTCAGCATCGAAAAAGTCTTCCTTCTCTCTAATCTAAATCTCCCTCTTTTAGTTTAAAACCATCACCCTTTGTCCTGTCACAACAGGCCCTGTTAAAAAGGTCTTTCCCCACCTTTCTTACAGGGCTCTTGAAGTACTGAAAGGCCACAAAAAGGTCTCCCTGGAGCCTTCTCCAGGCTCAACATCCCCCATTTTCCCAGCCTGTCCTTTAGAGCAGAGGGGGTTCCAGCTCTCTGATCACTGGGACAGAGGGGTGTGGGGACACCACACCAGGACGTCTCCACTGAACAGCCTGGAGCGCAGCCATCTTCTAAGGTTGGGATGAGACAGAGCAGAGGCACCAGCCTGGCATGATCTGGAGGCAGGAAGGCAACCCCAAAGGGCTCTGCCTTGGGGGTGCAGCAGCTCAGTACGGAGCCGATGCATCTCCCGCACGGGCACAGCCCCAGCCCAGCCCACTGAGGCTGTCTCCGCCTCCACCTGCACTGAATTTTGCCTAATGACTTAAACACAGATCCCGTTTCCAGGCAAACATCCCGAGTGTTCTGTCCCTGGTGGCGGGGAAACTCCTTAAATCAAAGCCCAGCAATCCGATAGCCGGTCCGCAGCTATGCGCTTTATTGATCACATCTGGGCTGCCGGGCTCCGCCGGGGCTGGGACGGGGCCGCGGCAAACTGCGGGATGGATCCCGGGGGACGTGGTGCTTCCCTCCCCGCTGCTCCGCAGCCCTGGCCCCGCACAGCCCCTAAATGTTGAGCGCTGGGGAGGAGAGAGGAGAAGTGCGGCAAGCCTCTGACAGCCTTTCCGAGAGCGATGCCATGGATTCCTTTTGTTTCTCAAGTTCCCATGAGTTCCCGAGCGTTGCCGAATGCGGTTGTTATTGTTTGGTATGGTTTTGTACTCATTCCTGCTTACCTCTGAGACTTGGGTATAGAAAGGTTTGAAGAAAAGCAAGAGGTTTGAGGAATTTCCCTTCTTCTGCACTCCAAAAGCGATTAAACACGAACCCTCCCCTCGGTGCGGGGCTGCGATGTGCCGCGGCGGTGGCTAGCAGGGCGGCGCCGGGGTGGCCGCCTGGGCTTGAGCCTCTGCACCGTGGCTGAGCAGCTTCCCACGACCCCAGGCTCAGTCCCGAGCTGTTCCTGGTAGCGCCTGGTCATTAATGGTGTGGGATGTGCTGGTGATAGCGGGGGTCCTGTGCAGCCATCCCGCCAGACTTCCTGCCACGGTGCAGCTGCTGGCTGGAGCATCGTGAGGGAGGCTGCACCTCTCTGCCTGGGTTTCAGTTTTGTGAGAGTCGTAGAATCGTGGAATCATTTTGCCTGGAAGAGACCTTTAAGCTCATAGAATCCAGCCTGTAACCCATCACTGTCAGGTCACCACCAAACCATGCTCCTCAGCACCACATCTATATGGCTTTGAAACCTCCTCAGGGATGGGGACTCACTGGGCACTTCTCTGGGCAGCCTGGTCCAGGCCTCAACAACCCTTTTAGGGAAGAAATTATTCCTCATGTTCAACCAATACCTCCCCTGGTGCAGGTTGAGGCCAGTTCCTCCTGTCCTATCAAGAAGAAGATTTCTCAGGCAATTAAAAGATTTAAAGGTGATGATAACTGGTGCTCACCTTGGGAGGGAGGGAAAGGCATGATCATAGATTCACCTGATTGGAAAAGACCTTCACATCATCAAGGCCAGCCAGAACCTAACATCTGGTAAGACCTCACCTGGAGTACTGTGTCCATTTCTGGAGCCATCAATACAAGAAAGGCATAGACCTGATGGAGTGGGTGCAGAGGAGAGCCACAAAAATATTCAGGGAGTTGGAGCACCTCTGCAATGAGGACAGGCTGAGGGAGCTGGGGTTGTTCAGCCTGCAGAAGAGAAGGCTCTGGAGAGACCTAAGAGAAGCCTTCCAGTACCTGAAGGGGGCTACAAGAAGGCTGCAGAGAGACTGTCTGCAAAGGCCTGCAGGGATAGGATGAAGGACAGTAGTCTGTAATTAGAGAAGAGCAGATTTAGATTGGAAGTTAGGAGGAAGTTTGTTTACCATGAGGGTGGTGGAACACTGCAACAGGTTGAGGCCCCATCCTTGGAAATATTCAAGGTCAGGCTCAACAGGGCTCTGAGCCACCTGATCTCATGGAGGATGTCCCTGCTGACTGAAGGGGAGGGGTTGGACTAGATGACCTTTGGAGGTCCCTTCCAACCCAAACCATTCCATGATCTCCCTGCACACGACTGTTAGACCATGCTGTTGGGATGGGGGTCTTGGGAGGGGAGAGGGGAACAAGCTGTGGTCATCCTGGCCGAGTGAAGGTGGAACAATCTATGCCAGTTCTGATGACTCTCCTCAAACTCAGGTGCTGCAGTGCTGGCAGGACAATGCTTCTGTGCCCAGCAACATGGAGCCCACTGGGCACAGCCCAGCAGTGCCCCATCTTGGGCACCAATCTGAGCAGGATGCTGGCACGGTTGCTTCTGCTGGGATCTCTGTGCTCTGCGTCCTCCCGCTCTGCCTGTCAAGAGCCTGCGACGAGAAGCGAGGATGCGGCCCCCTCGGGGAGGTGGCAGTCATGTCCCATTTCAGAGGCAGGATTCTCCTGGTCACATTGTTTGTCTGGAAGCAGGTCACCTCTGGTTTCCATAATATCACATTTCCAGGGCAGTGCTGCCCGCAGACCTGCCATTCATGCTCGATTGGAGAGCTGCCGCTGCCTGCAAAGGCTGCGGGTACAGCTGATGTCTTAATTCATTGCACATCCTTAAATAAAGGAGAGGGAAAGAAAGAAAGAAAAGGAGCAGCTCAAGGTCAGCTCTTGTTGCTGAGTGAGATTTCTTCAGCAGATTGTCTGAAAGAACCCAGGGAAGAGAAATTAATAAATAAAAGCAAGCTGATGGACACGGTGCATGGAGGTAATAGGGTGGGGAGAGATGAAAGGAGCAGCTCCAGCTTGGTG
The DNA here is from genome assembly GCF_026170545.1 of Melanerpes formicivorus. NCBI lineage: Eukaryota > Metazoa > Chordata > Aves > Piciformes > Picidae > Melanerpes > Melanerpes formicivorus. Next base: position 63,208 of record NW_027142601.1, on the reverse strand, counting down.
TGAGAATAAAACCCTTGCAAAAATAGTCTCAGTTGGTATTTTAATGGCTGACCTGAATGCTTAAAAAAAAACATCCCTCTAATTGCTGATTTGATCATTGTGAATGCTGAAGCCATTTGTGTGGGGCTGAAGCTGGGAGAATCCCTCAAAACTTACTTAATGAACAGAACTCTCAACTTCTTGCTGGGGCTGACCAAATTCATTGCAAGTCAGATGGAAGACTTTCCATGACTTCCCTGAGCCCCCCTGGGAGCTTTTAGGGGACTTTCATTTTGCTTGGTGATTCACAGATGTTGCTGTGAGTGCATTGGGAAGGCTACGAACTGGAACTGTGGGTGGAAGATCATAGAATCATAGAATTGTCAGGGATGGAAGGGACCTCAAGGATCAGCCAGTTCCAACCCCCCTGTCATGGGCAGGGACACCTCATACCACAGCAGGGTGCTCACAGCCACAGCCAGCCTGGCTGCAAACACCTCCAGGGATGAGGCTTCCACCACCTCCCTGGGCAACCTGTGCCAGGCTCTCACCACCCTCATGGGGAACAACTTCTTCCTAGCATCCAATCTTAATCTCCCCACTTCTGGTTTTGCTCCATTCCCCCCAGTCCTATCACTCCCTGACACCCTCAAAAGCCCCTCTCCAGCTTTCTTGTAGCCCCCTTCAGATACAGGAAGGTCTTGCAGGACCACTTAAGACACTGGAGGATGAACTTTGCAGATTGGTGGTGTGATACAGCTGACCAGAAACACCCTGCAGAATGAGCCAGTCAATCCCAAACTGCTCCCACTTTCATAGGGAAGTGATTTCCTTTGGGGGCCAGAATAACAGCATGAGACTGTGGTGACCAAAGCATGAAGGGAGACAAGGCATAGTAATCACTAAAGGAGCTGACTTGAGAGCTGGAAGTAATATAGCAACATAAAGCAGCAGAACAAGCTCAGGCTAAAAGACCTGGAGCTGTTTAGCCTGGAGAAGGACAGCCTGAGAGGGGATCTTCTTAATGCTCATCAATATCTAAAGGTCAGGGGCCTAGAGGATGGGACCAGACTCTTTTCTCAGGGACTTCTCAGGATCTCAGGTAGTGGTAGGACTAGGGGGAATGGAATGAAGCTGGAGGTGGGGAGATTCAGGCTGGAGGGGAGGAGGAAGTTCTTCCCCATGAGAGTGGTGAAGCCCTGGAATGGGTTGTCCAGGGAGGTGGCTGGGGCACCGTCCCTGGAGGTGTTTAAGCCCAGGCTGGATGAGGCTCTGTACAGCCTGATCTAGTGTGGGGTGTCCCTGCCCATGGCAGGGGGGTTGGAACTAGATGATCCTTGTGGTCCCTTCCAACCCTGACTGATACTGTGATACTATGATACTATGATTTTCAGTGGTGCCCAGGGACAGGACAATGGACAACAGCAAACTGGAGCCCAGGATTCTCCTTTTGAACAGGAGGAGAGACTTTTTGCTGTGAGCACACCAGAGCACTGTGCAAAGCTGTCCAGAGAGGTTGGAAGGTTTCCTTCTCTTGGGAGATTCCAAACCCACCTGGATGTGATCCTGGACAACGTGCTGTGGGTGAGCTTGTTTCATCAGGGGGGTTGGACTAGATGTTCTCCAGAAGTCCCTTCCAGCTCCCAGCATGCTGGGGTTCTGTGCAATAAAATAATGAGTAAGAAGCCCCAACTGTGTTTGTAGACACCTCCTGTGTGAAGTGGAAGGCCATAGTCATGAGTCAGGTTTGGACCACGCTTTCCTGCTTGCAAATACAGCACCCACACGCTGCCAGAAGCTGATGATGGTTTAATGGGTGTAATTATTATTTTATTTGCTTGAAATTAGCATTTGAACAGAAGACATGCTCAAAAAACTGGAGAAAAAAACCCTTGCCAGGATGGGGTGGAGTAGCTCCAGAAGAAACTGCAAGCCTGCAGCTGACCACCTTCAAAGGGCCCCCTGGAACCACAGCGTTCCCTGATGGAGTTTGATTACCCATTCCACAGAATCAGAGAATGGTTTGGCTTGGAAGGGATCTCCAAATCTCATCTAGCTCAACCTCCCTGCGGTCATCAGGGAGATCCTCCACTTGAGCAGGCTGCCCAGAGCTCTGTTGAGCCTGACCTTCAATAGTTCCAGGAATGGGGCCTCAACTGCTCCCCTGGGCAACCTGCTGCAGCATTCCACCACCCTCATGGTGCAGAACTTGTTCCTAACATCCAATCTAAACCTCTTCTCCCATTTCAAACCATTGCTTCTCATCCTATCACTGCAGGCCTTTGCAAACAGTCCCTCTGCAGCCTTCTTGTAGCCCCCTTCAGGTACTGGCAGGCTGCTGTTAGGTCTGCCTGGAGCCTTCTCTTCTCCAGGCTGAACACCCCCAGCTCTCTCAGCCTGTTCTCATAGCAGAGCTGTTCCAAACCCCTGATCCTTTCCATGGCCTTTCTCTGGACCTGCTCCAGCATGTCCATGTCCCAGTGCCTGGTCTGTTTTTCTCTAGGTGTTTTCCAAGTGGAAGCAAAGCAGACATGGGTGGATGCAGAATGAAGCAGCCCTCCCTCACAACATCCTCAGGAGGTGGCTGGAGGAGAGGAGGAGTGGGAGCCTCCAGCTCTTATCCCAGTTGGACATCCTGAACCATGTCCCCTGCTTTGCTGCTGTGGGTGGTGGTTTCCAGCAAGGCAGTAAGAGCAGAGGTAAGGAATGTGTGCTGCTCTCAATGTCATGTCATAAACAGTGTCAGAAGCAGTTCCCAGAGTGCTGGAGTGACAAGCACTAAGCATTAGCTGGGCAGGCAGGCTCTGACGTGATGGCAGCGGAGCAAAAGGAGCTGCCTGGAGAGAGGGAGCAACCAAACAGCTCAGAGAGACACATGGTGCACCCATCACCTTTTGTAAGGTCCAAACCATGTTTTTCTGGTCCAAAAAAAAAGAGAGAAAATATTGCTACAAACCAAGCAGAAGGGTTAAAATGCAGGTGGATGCCTGGGAGGGTGAACAGAGAGATTACAGCAGTGCTGACAGCTTCCTGGCACCCAGAGCTGCCGAGACCGATAACACCTTCAGTGGCAGGGCAAGAGGAATGCTGTGACTTGCACAGGAGTTTTGCACCATTAAATACCACAGAAAGCAAATGTGGAAGTGGCCTTCAGCAGCCAGATGAGCTGGAGAGGATAGACTTGGAAGAGCAGGGTGAGCAACTCATGAGCAACGCCGCAGGAGAATTGATACGGTGGCAAGGACTCAACAGCTGGGAAAAGAAGGGGTCTGCCGTGGAAGATCCAATCTTCCATGCTCTCTTTGTAGGCCAACAGCAAGTCTCCAGCAGTAGCAAAAGGTTGTAGGAGGGACTTATGTGTCACCCCTTGTTCAGGGCACTCATGTAGACCCAGCATGCACACTGCTTCGTGCTCAGCCACTGCCAATCAGCACCCCCAGGCCCTATTCTGATGGGCAGTTTCCAGCCACTCATTCCCAAGCCTGTTGCTGTGGCCCAGGTGTAGGACCCAGCACTTGCCCTCGTTGGTTGCCCTCAGTGCATCAACCCAACTTGTCCAGGTCCCTCTGTAGAGCCTCCCAACCCTCAAGCAGATCAGCATTTCATAGAATCATAGAATCAATAAGGTTGGAAAAGAGCTCAAGGATCATCAAGTCCAACCTCTCGCCCAACACCTCATGACTACTAAACCATGGCGCCAAGTGCCACATCCAATCCCCTCTTGAACACCTCCAGGGATGGCGACTCCACCACCTCCCTGGGCAGCACATTCCAATGGCTAACAACTCTCTCAGTGAAGCCCTTCCTCCTCACTTCCAGCCTAAACTTCCCCTGGCACAGCTTGAGACTGTGTCCTCTTGTTCTGGTGCTGGCTGCCTGGGAGAAGAGACCAACCCCTTCCTGGTTACAGCCTCCCTTCAGGGAGTTGTAGAGAGCAAGAAGGTCTCCCCTGAGCCTCCTCTTCTCCAGGCTAAGCAACCCCAGCTCCCTCAGCCTCTCCTCACAGGGCTGTACTCCAGACCCCTCCCCAGCCTCCCTGCCCTTCTCTGGACACGTTCAAGAGTCTCAATTTCCATGCACCTTGGTGCAGCACGCAGACTTAGGGTAAATTCAATCCCCTGAGGGTGCACCCCTCCTCCCTGGGCTCTCTCCTGGTGCCTGCTCCTGCCCTGCTGCTGCCTTGGCTTCTGTGAGGCGTGATGACTTCCACAAGAGACGTGAGTGCCTGCCAGCTCTCCTGCTTGCTTAGCACCAGCTGAAGCACAGATATCACAAGATTAAAAGGCTCGGCAATTTGGAGTGCCCAGTTTGAGGCAGCTGAGTGTTTTGATGGTACTTGGCCTTTTCTGTAATCCTCTCCAAGCTCAAAGCACAGCTCCTGACGGCTTCCTTTGGAGCTGTGGATGTTTAGCATTTCAGAAATCGGCTCCTGTGAGCTCAGGAGCTGCATATCCAAGAAACAGCTCACATGTGAGATGTCACGAGCAAAAATCATGGCTGGGAGAACAGCCAGCACCACATTTCGAGCTGTGGACCAGCCCCCAGAGGAGTGCTTGATGTCCTGAATCCCAAGCCCATGGTAGGATCATCATAGAATCATAGGATCACAGCATCACAGGATGTCAGGGGTTGGAAAGGACCCAAAGAGGTCATCTAGTCCAACCCCACCTGCCAGGGCAGGACCATTCAATCCAGCTCAGGTCACAGAGAAACACATCCAGACAGACCTTGAAAGTCCCCAGAGAAGGAGACTCCACAACATCTCTGGGCAGCCTGTTCCAGAGCTCTGTGACCCTCACAGTAAAGAAGTTCCCCCTTGTGTTGAGGTGGAACCTCCTGTGCTGCAGCTTACATCCACTGCTCCTTGTCCTATCCCAGGGAGCAAGTGAGCAGAGCCTGTCCCCTCCCTCCTGACCCCCAGCCCTCAGATATTGATAAACATTGATTAAATCCCCTCTCAGTCTTCTCTTTTCCAGACTAAAAAGCCCCAGGTCCCTCAGCCTCTCCTCATCAGGCAGTGCTCCAGCTCCCTAATCATCCTCATCATAGAATCATAGAATGGTGCAGGCTGGAAGGGACCTCCAAAGGTCCTTCAGTCTGACCTCCCCCCAGCCAGCAGGGACATCCCCAGCCAGACCAGGCTGCCCATCTTTCCTTTTCCTCCTTCACAACCTCCAACCTGACCATACAGCAAATTTGGATGGGCAAAGTGCAAGCTACCATCACTCAAGGCTCAGCAGGTGGCCAAGCTGAGTCTTGTCCTCCAGGCAGGATGTGAAGGACACATGGCCTGCATCAGGAACAGTGTGGCCAGCAGGAGGAGGGAAGTCCTTGTGCCCCTGGACTCTGCATTGGTTAGGCCACACCTTGAGTCCTGTGTCCAGTTCTGGGCTCCTCAATTTAAGAAGGACATTGAGATACTTGAAGGTGTCCAGAGAAGGGCAACGAGGCTGGGCAGGGGCCTTGAGCACAGCCCTGTGAGGAGAGGCTGAGGGAGCTGGGATTGTTTAGCCTGGAGAAGAGGAGGCTCAGGGGAGACCTTCTTGCTCTCTACAACTCCCTGAAGGGAGGTTGCAGACAGGTGGGGTTTGGTCTCTTCTCCTGGGCAGCCAGCACCAGAACAAGAGGACACAGTCTCAAGCTGTGCCAGGGGAGGTTTAGGCTGGAGGTGAGGAGAAAGTTCTTCACAGAGAGAGTTGTTAGCCCTTGGAATGTGCTGCCCAGGGAGGAGGTGGAGTCACCATCCCTGGAGGTGTTCAAGAGGGGATTGGATGTGGCACTTGGTGCCATGGTTCAGTAGTCATGAGGTGTTGGGTGACAGGTTGGACTTGATGATCCTTGAGCTCTTTTCCAACCTTATTGATTGATTCTATGTCATCCACAAACCAGCCTCTCAGTTGTGAAGCTCCTGCTGCAGAGGGACCTGCTGAAGAACAGGAGCATCACAAGGCAACGGGTGCCAGAGCTCAACGTATTTTTTTTTCAGGAGTTTCATTCTTGGGAACACATTAACCATTTTGACTGGGGCTCCTCAGAGTGATTTAACCCCAGGCAGACAACTGGCATGGAAAGTTTCCCTTCCAAACCCTTAAAGCTTGGCAAAAGCCAGGAGGCACTGAAAGCAGAGGCCCGCAGCAGCACGCGGAGCGGGGAGAGCGCGGCGAGCAAGCCCCGCGCCCGGCGCCCCCTTCCCTCTCCCACTTCTGTGGTTATTTGCTTAATCACAGAACACTTTTAATGCTGTAAGCATAATTAATGCATTATTAAGAGGCAGGCAGGCCATAAACCTCCTCGTGTCATAAGCAGGATCATTTGCATTTGCACACATTTCCTCACCCGAAGATCTTCAAGCACTTTCCTGGAGGAGCCATCATTAACCCCAGGTTACAGATGGGGAAACCGAGAGGCAGCAGACGTGGAGCCAATTGCCTCTTTCATTGCTAATGGCCTCGTCTGCCAGAGCGCTCAGACAGGGCAGCGTGCACCAGAATACTCAATCGAGGGGTGCTGCTGCCCTGGGGAGGATCCAGCATGGGCTGAGCCCAACCAGCACCTCTCCATGGATATCCCTCCACGGATATCCAGCACTGGAGCCAGTGCAGAGGAGGGCAACGAAGCTGGGGATGGGCCTGGAGAATAAATCTGCTGAAGAGTGACTGAAGGAGCTGGGGATAGTTAGTGTGAAGAAGAGGAGGCTGAGGGAAGACCTCATTGCTCCCTACAACTAACTGAAAGGACCTTGTGGAGAGGCTGGTGCTGGTCTCTTCTCCCAGGCAATTAGTGATAGAACAAGAGGGAAAGGCCTCAAGCTGCAAGTGGGGAGGTTTACACTGGATATTAGGGAAAAAATATTCATGGAAAGAGTGGTCAGGGATTGGCACAGGCTGCCCAGGGAGGTGGTGGAGTCACCAACCCTGGAGGTGTTCAAAGGTGGTTTGGATGTGGTGCTTGGGGATATGGTTTAGGGGTGAACCTCATATTGGTTATTGGTTGGACTTGGTGATCCTGAGGGTCTGCTCCAACCTGAATGTTTCTGTGATTCTGTGGTCCTTTGAGCTGGGCCTGTGGTTATTCCCATCACCACAGAGGGGGTGCTGGCAGATGGAGGTGATGAAGGGTCTGGAGCACAAGTCTTATGAAGAGCAGTTGAGGGAACTGGGGATGTTCAGCCTGAAGAAAAGGAGGCTGAGAGGAAACCTGCTGGCTCTCTACAACTCCCTGAAAGGAGGCTGGAGCCAGGTGGGAGCTGATCTCTTCTTCCAAGGAATGAGCAAGAGGACAGGAGGAAACAGCCTCAAGTTACACCAGGGGAGGTTTAAGTTGGACATAAGGAACAATCTCTACACCAAAAGGTTTAACAAGGTTTGGAACAGGCTGCCCAGGGCAGTGGTGGAGTCCCCATCCCTGGAGGAACTTGAAAGCCATGGAGATGTGGTGCTGAGGGACATGGTTTAATGATGACCTTGGCAGTGCTGGCTTAATGGCTGAACCTGATGATATTAAAGGACCCTTCCAACCAAAATGAGTATATGATTGATTCTGTCACCCTGACTAAGGCTCCAGGAGGGGTAAGAGGCACTGAGATTGCAGGGGAAGGGCCGAGATGCCATGCCTGGAGCCTTTGTGGCTGGATGGAGCTGTTCTGTCCCAGTGTCCTACCTGGGAATGGAACTTTTGTAGACAGAGGGGTGGGCTGCACTGAAAGAGTTCTTCCACCTCCACTCATGCTGACAGCTCAGCATAGCACCATGGGAGCCCCATACTCACCGGTTCAGCAGGAAGTTCAGAGGCAAGATGAAAATATTTTGGTTTGGATTGGAATTTACTTCCATTTGCATTTCTTTTGGGAGTGTTTGTGAGAGCAAAGCTGTTATGTGCTGGCTGTGGGTAAGTGTTAGACAAAAGGGACAAAAGGTATTCCTCACTGAGTTCATCTTCTCAGCTCTCTGAGACCGAGCAGCTGAAGGGGGCTGCAGGTGAGCCTGGGGCTGGCACACAGAAACCAGAGATCTGGAGGGACAAAGAGGTTCTTCTGCCCCACTTCCTAAATGGTATTATCACTTAATGAACCCATTTCCCCTTCCCTTCCCTTCCCTTCCCTTCCCTTCCCTTCCCTTCCCTTCCCTTCCCTTCCCTTCCCTTCCCTTCCCTTCCCTTCCCTTCCCTTCCCTTCCCTTCCCTTCCCTTCCCTTCCCTTCCCTTCCCTTCCCTTCCCTTCCCTTCCCTTCCCTTCCCTTCCCTTCCCTTCCCTTCCCTTCCCTTCCCTTCCCTTCCCTTCCCTTCCCTTCCCTTTTCCTAGAGGAGCAATGGATGGACAGAGGCCTTTCTTGCCCAGTTTGCTTCTGGAGGCTGCCAAAGGTGGAAGCTCTGAAGCAGAGGGATCCTAAAAGGCAAACCTATTCATCATCCCCTTAGGCATCCCTGGTGTTCCTGTGAGGATGGAGCAGAGGCCACCAGCTGATTTCCCTCCCAACCATGGGCTATGGGCAGTTGGTGCCTGGTGCTCATCTCTGTCTTTCCCAGGCCCTGGATGCCTCACTGGTGGCTGACAGAGGACATGCTTATTTCAGGGCTGTTTCCACAGGTGCTGGTTTGAGCAACAACTGTTACTGCTTAGAAGGTGTTTTGCAACGTGGCAAGGCTCTGTCTTGGTGCTGATGCTCAGTGAAGCTCCTGCTGCCAGCAGCACCCTGGTGCCCCATCACCCCTCAGCACATCACCATGCCAGCTCTGCTGGCCCCAAAGGGAGTCAGGTGCAGAAGGAGATGAACACAATTTGCCTAGTCCTTGCCTTAAATAATCTGCTGGAGGGGAGGGCAGTTTTCCTGGTCTTCCTGGCTGGAGACAGCCAAGACTGTCTGGAAACAGGAGAGCAAGAGAGCAAGAAAGATCTTCACTGGTTCTCGGCATGTCTGCTGTGATCACAGAATCATGGAATCATGAACTGATTTGAGTTGGAAAGGACTTTTAAAGGTCATCTGCTCCAACCTCAGCACAGTTGAATTCAACTAGAGCAGGTTGCTCAGAACCCCAAACAACCTGACCTGGAAGGTTTCCAGGCATGGGGCATCTACAGCCTCTGTGGGCAACTTGGGCCAGTGTCTCCCCACCCTCAGCATGAACAGTTTCCTCCTTCGATCTAACCTGAATCTCTCTCTTTCAGTTTAAATCCCTTCTCCTGTCACATCACCCCTGGTGACACCTGGGGGGCTGGGGGAGGGGGCACAGCTTTGCCGTGCACTCCAGTTTCAGTGCTGAAAGAGCAGATGCGGGGGGCAGGAGGAGATGAGGCGATGCCTCCAGTGCTGGGCTGCGGCTTGCTTGGCCGCCCCGTGCCTGCATCCCCCTGCTGCAAGGCTGCGTTCAGGGTCGAGTTGTCTCCCTCAATCTATCTGGTTTTGATCAGCCTTTCCGTCCCGGAGCTGAGAGACTTCCCCCGATGACAGTTTCATCAAAACGATTACATTTGGACACAAATCCTGGCTTTTGACAGCTCAACATTTTCTGACAAAACCCAAAACAAAACAAGACGCTCTTGGAAACTTCTCAAGCAGCTGCAGCTCGGCGCTGATGAGATTGTACATATTTGGGTGAGAAAAGGAATGGGAAACAAACCGTCGGCTGGGCTCCCGAGGGTTGGATTTCAAAGCCTCTGCGACAGACCTGACAAACCCCCCGCCCAGGAGGAGAGCTGGGGTGAAATCCAGCTGCCGCCCCTCGCCTTAACGCCGAGCAGGAACCGCTGCGGGCAGGAGGCGAAGAAAATTGCAGTCTCAAGGATTTTGCAGAGGAAAAGAATGGGTTCTTTTCACGGCAGCCTGGTGAGGAGGTTGGCAGAGGAGAAGAGTGACGGGGCTCCGGTTACTCGGGGCGGCCGGGAGGTACCGGCCGGAGCAGCGTGTTTCCATCAGCTCGCCCAGCGCCGGTGCCAAGGTGCAGTTGAGTGGTAATTGGCTCAGAAGTGTCAGCTACTCCGAGCCCACTTGGCTTTTGATGTTTTTTTCCTGTGTAACAGCAACCTGCTTCACCCGAAATATTAAGGTCCTGTAAGGCTGAGCTGCGTCGGCTTCACTTTGCTGAGAGTCAGATCCTTCTTCTGCTCTTTTTCTTGTCAGCTTCTCTACTCGTGCCTGCTGTACTCTTGGTCTGGAGAAACACAGTAAACTGGGGAAAGGGGAAAAGAGAGAAAGAAAAAGGAAAAAGAAAAAAGAAAAAGGAAAAAGAAAAAGGAAAAAGGGAAAAAGGAAAAAGAAAAAAATAAAATAAAAAGGAAAAAGGAAAAAGGAAAAAAGGAAAAAGGAAAAAAGTAAAGAAAAACAACAAAAAGGAGAAAAGCAAGTAACAAAAAAGAAAGAAAAAAGGAAAAAGGAAAAAAGAAAAATCAAAACAAAAAGAGAAAAAGAAAAAGTAATAAAGAAAAAGAAAAAATTTAAAAATAAAAGGAAAAAGGGGGAAAAAAGAGAAAAAACAAAACAAAACAAAAAGACAAAAAAAGGAAAAAAGAAAAAGGAAAATGGGGAAAAAAGATAAAAACAAAAAAAAGACAAAAAGAAAAAGAAAAGAAAAAATAATAAAGAGAAAACTAAAAGGAAAAACAGAAAAAGAAATAAGGAAAAAAAGGAAAAGGAAAAAAGAAAAATAAAAAATAAAGGAGAGAAAAGGTAATAAAGAAAAAAGAAAATAGATTAAAAAAAAAAAAAGAAAAAAGAAAGAGGGAAAAAAGAAAAGAGAAAAAAAGCCAACAAAACCTGCTCGTGCATTAGGGACATCTGGAAAAGACCTTTTAGATCATTGAGTCCAACTGTTACCCCAGCACTGCCAGCTCACCACTAAGCCACATCCCTCAGCACCACATCTCCACATCTTTTAAACCCCTCCAGAGATGGAGACTCCACCACTGCCCTGGGCAGCCTGTTCCAGGCCTTGATAGTTCTTCTGGGGAAGAAATTGTTCCTAATATCCAAGCTAAATCGAGGTTCCAGAACCTCCCCTGCACCAGGGATCTGCTCAGTGAGCCTGCACTCAAGGCCCATGCAATAAACCATTTGGCTTCACCTGCCCCATGCAGAGTTTTGTGGCATCTCATAGCTAAGCCCTGCAGGGGAAAATGCTCCTGGATGGGGTGCAGGGATCACAGTGTCACAGTATCACTAAGGTTGGAAGAGACCTCGAGGATCATCGAGTCCAACCTGTCACCACAGACCTCATGACTAGACCATGGCACCAAGTGCCACATCCAATCCCCTCTTGAACACCTCCAGGGATGGGGACTCCACCACCTCCCTGGGCAGCACATTCCAATGGCTAACAACTCTCTCTGTGAAGAACTTTCTCCTCACCTCCAGCCTAAACTTCCCCTGGTGCAGCTTGAGACTGTGTCCTCTTGTTCTGGTGCTGGTTGCTAGAGAGATCTGTGGGGAGGTGGCTGGTCATGGGAACTGATGACTGTGCAAGGTGGTCCTTCTTTGTCTGGTGTCTGAGTGAAGATATGCAGCAGTGAAGCTACACCAGGAGCTGTCTAGAGAGAAATGAGATGAACCTGCTGACTTTGAAGGGTCAGGATAGTGAGAAAGACTTGGGCATTGAAAGCAACAGCAGAAAGAATAAGAGATAAGACAGCCCTTAATCCCACTGTGGCCTCCTTGTCTCATGATGCCCATGGGCTGCTTTGGGAGAAGGAAGGCATCACTGTCCAAGCCTGGAGGCAGAAATGATTTAAGAGGGAGGAAAAGCTGCTGAAAGAAACATTAACCCAGCTATGTTCCTGGGTGTTTGCTGTGGAGCTTGCAAGAGAGCCAAGGGCCAGGTTGCCTGTCCCTGCAGCAGCAGAGTGAGGTTAGGGGCACACACAAGAGCCAGCCCAGAGTCTCTATGCTCCTCCAGCCTCCCATGCTGCCACTCTCCAGCAGAGCTGGACAGCCTGAGCAGGTCTGAGGAGCAGGTGAAAGGGAACCAGGGCTGCACACAAGGATTTGATCATGACTTTATGCTCACCAGTCATTCAGAAATGTCTGGAGTCTGTGGTTTCTGCCAAGGCAGCACCTACAGCCCAAATCCTGCTGGGGCTCGAGGTGTGCAGCTCCTTGCTGCTGGAGAACTAGAACAGGAGGCTTGATGTTAATTGAGAGCGATGTCTTTGAGAGAGGAGGATGTGATAAATGAGACCTTCTGGATGGCTGTGCCAGCTATTAGGGAGTGTGTGAGGAGATGGAGGAGGGTGTGAAGGGCTTTTCCTCTTTGAAAAAGTTGTCTTGGTTCCACTGGATAATCCCAATTTACAAACCAGCTGAGTTTTAAACTGCTGCAATAATCCACTCATTAGCCCGCGCTGCCAGCCAGTGCCTCTGGGTATTTCCAGTGCAAGGTGGGAAGGGTGGTTTAGGAGATAATTGCTGCACACACTTGAACCCCTGAGGAAGTGCTGAACTCTCTAATTTTGGTGGATACCTCCAGGTGCACAGGCAGGAGGGCCATGCCACGCTGTGCCATGCTGTGCTGAGCCACGCTGTGCTGTGCCTGCAGCATGGCTCAAGGCTGAGTTCCACACAGAAACTCTGCTCAGCTGTGCATCAGCCCTTCATGTCCAGCATCGAGGAATTGCAGGGCTGGGATATGGGAGCACCTGAAGAGGCATTTCTGCCATCAGCTGGAGGAACAAAGAGCAGTCCTGGGGCTGGCAAGGGCACAGAGTTCCGGTGGTAGCTCCTAGCAGGAAGGTAATATAGAGAAATGAGGCAAGCCAGGACTGAGCTTCTCACCATGGGTGCCAGGCTGACATCAGCCCTTTCTGAAATGGCTAACAGAAAGAATAACCTTGATAAGGGCCAAGGCCCTGGAGACTCCAGTGCAGGAGTTGTGTGTGTGTGTGTATGGGCACTGGGGCACCCACCAGCCATCCCCCCAGAGGCCTGAGCAGGGACATCAGCTTGCAAGGAGGTTGTGAGATGTGGCTGAGCTCTCGCTGGCAGAAGCTTCCCCAGACCAAAACATTGCCATGAAACAGTTAATTCTCCATGAACTGGCATTTCCTACCCAGGCACGTCCCCACCCTGGTGCTGGCTGGGGGAGTCCAACACTGGAATCAAGCCCAAAACCCAGCAGCTCTCCATCCCCTCCCCTGCTCCAAACCACCCTCACTCAACACATGGGGCTGAACCAGGTCCTTCAGCCCATGTGGCGCTCAGGCCAGGGGCAGGAATGTGTGACCAACAGATTTTCAGCTGGGCAGGAGCTGTCTGCTGCCAGAATTTACCCACAAAGAGTTTGATTTCCCGAGCCCTTTACGCTGCAATATTCTAATAACATTTCCAGGGGTGAACTTCATCCACACAAAGGACACCGGTGGGCCTGCTTGCCCCTTACTGCTTGTGAGTAATTCCTTGAGTGAAGGAATTTGGCTTTCTTTGCTGAGCAGCATTTAAGGCAGCGCTCGTCCCGCGGTGCTGCGGCACCAGCCGACGGCCGGCGCACGAAATCAGCCAGCAGCGGCGAACCTGAATGCAACCACAAAGCCAAACTGACCACTGAGGCTGAAAGGCTTCCCCACCAGCTTCCCAGAGCCCCCCCTGCCAGCAGAGCAGCAAGAACAAAGAGGGGAAAACACGAGGAGATGCCTTTAAAAAGCTGTTTCCATTTTCCACAGCATTGTTCAGTGGGTACGGAGCTAAGTGAGGTCCCCCTGGGGTTTAGCCCAGCCTAAAAACAGACACAGCAGCTTTTACCATAAGGGGATGGATGTGCCTGCAGAGCCCCACGGCCCGGCAGCAGCCCCAGCACGTGAAAGCAGGGGAATCTGGGATGGGTCAAACAGCTCCATCAGTGCTCCAGGCTTGGAGGAGAGTCACTGGAAACTGCCCAGCAGAAAAAGGACCTGGAGGGGCTGGGTGGCAGCGGCTGAACGTGAGCCAGTCTGTGCCCAGGTGACCAACGGTGTCCTGGCTTGGATCAGCAATAGTGTGGCCAGCAGGAGCAGGGTAGGGATTGTTCCCTTTGTACTTGACACTGGTAAGGCTGCACCTTGAATCCTGGGTTCGCTTATGGGCCATGCACTCCAAGAGGAGCTGGAGCAGGTCCAGAGAAGAACAAGCAAGCTGATGAAGGGTCTGGAGCTCAAGTGTTGTGAGGAGCAGCTGAGGCAACTGGGGTTGTTTAGCCTGGAGAAAAGTAGGCTCAGGAGTGACCCTTCTGGCTCTCAACAGCTCCCCTAAAGGAGGTCAGATAAAAATGGAGGTTGGTCTCTTTTTCCCAAGGAACAAGCAACAGGACAAGAGGAAATGGCCTCAAGTTGTGTGGGGGAAGGTTTCTGTTGGACATGAGGAACAATTTCTGCACCAAAAGGGTTGTAAAGCCCTGGAGCAGGCTGCTCAGGGCAGTCCCCATCTCTGGAGGGGTTTCATAGCCATGCAGATGTGGTTGTGAGGGATGTGGTTTAGCAGCAGACCTGGCAGGATTGTGTTAGTGGCTGGACTCGATCTAAAAGGTCTTTTCCAACCTCAGCAATTGTCTGATTGTATGATTCTGAGGTTGTCTTTTGTCTGGGATGTTCCCAACTTCACTTTCGAGCTGTGTGCTTACCCACTGTGGTGGGAGGAAGCTGGAGCTGTGGGGGAGACAGGCAGGGTCTGCAGCTGGCAGAGGCAGGCAGGCAGAGGCTTATTTTAAGCAGCCACTTAAAGGCCACCCAAAATGTCAGCAGATCCTTTCAGCGTGGTGCTGAGCGGCAGCCCCAGCTCCAGCCAGCGCTCTCTCTCTCCCGAGTTTGCAAAGCCATGTGCCTGCATGGGTGATGCTGCCCACTAGTCCCTCAAAATGTCACAGTGCTGGCATCTCCTCTTCACTTCTGGTCCTTCCACCTGATTCCCAGTGAGGAGGAGGGAAAGCCCATTAGCTCACCCCTGAGCACAGCCTCCCTTCCTGTCTCCACCCTCCTCTTAGCTCGGTACCCCCCCCCCGCATCACCCAGCACCACCGGGGACGGCTTTGCCTTTTGCTCTCTTTCACCCTCTCCGTGAAGTTCCCATAAGGGGCAGGGAAGGATTTCCACTCTGAAGGACAACGCTGAGACCCCAGGGACTCGCCATTAAAATGAAGACCAGAAACAAGGGGAGGAGAAAAGAGATGAGCTCAGCCGCCTCAGCTCTTTCTTTTCCCTTTATTCAAGTCATAGATCCCTAATTGGTCTGAGCTTCGTGAGTGCCTCAGCCACACCCCCAGACCACTGACCCTGCACAGCTTGATGGGACCCCACCACCCACCCCAGCGCAGCAGCAGCAGCAGCAGCAGGAGGAGAGGCTGGAGCTGCTGCCAGCCCCTGTCTCGCTGCCCGTGTCCCCCCCCACCCCCTTACTGCTCCCAACAGAGAGGTTTATTTCTGCAAAGATGTGACAGAAAAGGTGGAACAAATAACAGCAAAGATCTGAAAAATGCTTTTGTGGTGGGAAGTGCTTTTGGGGGGGAAGGGTGGAAGAGAACTAGAGAGGGAAAGATGCTGAGCTGATGAAGAAAACAGGGTCTGGTCAGAGCATCCCAGCGAGACCCCCTTTCCCATTAATGGAGAAAGCAAATTGGAGGCTAATTGCTGGATTTGTGGAGGGTTTTTTAGGTTGCATGAAACAGGATCTGTGCTGTGATTCATGTGCTCTGAGCACCATGCCAGCAGCTTCAAGGAGGCAAGCTGCTTTAGCAATCAGGCCTCAGCGGGCTCGCTCCTGACCGTGGGTTCCGGGGCACTGCATTGCCACAGCACCAGCAACCTGCTGGAGGCTGGGTGGCAAGGGCACCGGCCAGCTCCACATCTCTGTCACTGCAGGAGGATCACAGCCCACAGCCACGAGCCCTCACAGCACCAGGCTGGAGCACCTGAAGGTCCTGCAGCTTCCTCAGGGCCTCCCACCCCTCGCTCCACTTCTCCCTGCACCACTTTCTGCCCTTTTTTTCCCCAGTGCTTTTTGGTCACTCTGAAGGTCAGGAGTTCTGGGGTGGCAGGAGACTTATAGACACTTGTCACTCAGAGTTGATTATGTCTTTTCATCAACAGAGGGGATGCTCCATCTTGGCAGCAGCTTCCAGAGCTGGGATTACCAGAGCTGGGATTTCCTCCTCTGCTGCTACCTTGCAGGAAGTGTCTCAGAATCACAGAATCAACCAGGTTGGAAGAGACCTCCAGGATCATCAAGTCCAACTGATCACCCAGACCTAACTAATCGACTAGACCATGGCACCAAGTGCTTCATCCAGGCTTTTCTTAAACACCTCCAGGGATGTTGACCCCAGCACCTCCCTGAGCAATGACAGTGGAGAAGAGAGAGGACATGGAGCTCTGGGGAGCAGCACAGCTCAGGGCTGAGGTGTGACAGCATATTTACTGCTCCTTCTGCTCAAAGAGAAAAAGAACTAAAGAAAGATGCAAGGCAGAAAGGGATGCACAGAGGAGAGGAGTTTTCCTCTTGTCTGATGCCTGAGCAGACTGCATTTTGGGGTGTGCAGGCCATCTCCCACATCAGCAGCTCATGAGAAGCAGACTCCAGTGTCAACTGGCTCTTGGGATTTATTGCTTCAGCATCACAATTGCAGATGGTTGTCCTGGTGGGAGCTGGACCATAATGACAGGGAAAGCATTCCAGAGCCTGTGTTTATACACTTTCTGCTCCATGTTTTCCAGCTGGGAAGCTGATGAGCAGTACATTTCAAGGCTCCTAAAGGGGACACCCAGCTGAGAATTGGCCAGCAGGTACCTGCAGGCTCCTGCCATGAGGCCACTGAGATTTCATGCCTGGCTAGTCATTCCCATCCCACACTCAGCCATAACCTCCAGCCACCTGCTGCAGTCAGATCCCAGTGGGAGCAGTGGTGGCCAGCAGGAATGGGGAAGAGATCATCCCCCTGCACTCGGCACTGGTGAGGCCAGATCTCAAGTACTGTGTTCAGTTCTGGGCACCTCACTACAAGAGGGACATTGAGGTGCTGGAGAGTGTCCAGAGAAGGGCAACAAGGCTGGGGAAGGGCCTGGAGCACATGGCCTGTGAGGAGCATCTGAGGGAGCTGGGGGTGTTCAGTCTGGAGAAGAGGAGGCTGAGGGGAGACTTCATCACTCCAATCAAGGGAGACTGGAGCAAGGAGGGGGCAGCCTTTTCTCCTTGGTGGTAAGTGACAGGACCAGAGGAAACGGTTCCAAGCTGCACCAGGGGAGGTTCAGGCTGGATATTAGGAAAGATTTCTTCACTGAAAGGGTTCTCAAACATTGGAATGGTCTGCCCAGGGCAGTGCTGGAGTCACCATCCCTGGAGGTGTTTAAGCAGAGGGTGGACCTGGCACTTAGGAACATGGTCAAATGCTTAAGCAGAGTGTAGACCTGGCACCTAGGGACATGGTCTAATGCTTAAGCAGAGTGTAGACCTGGCACATAGGGACATGGTCTAATGCTTAAGCAGAGGGTGAACCTGGCACTTGGGGACATGGTCTAATGCTTAAGCAGAGTGTAGACCTGGCACTTAGGGACATGGTCTAATGCTTAAGCAGAGGGTGAACCTGGCACTTGGGGACATGGTCTAATGCTTAAGCAGAGTGTGGACCTGGCACACAGGGACATGGTCTAATGCTTAAGCAGAGGGTGAACCTGGCACTTGGGGACATGGTCTAATGCTTAAGCAGAGTGTAGACCTGGCACTTAGGGACATGGTCTAATGCTTAAGCAGAGGGTGGACCTGGCACTTAGGAACATGGTTTAATGCTGAACGTTCAGCACTGGGTAGAGGGTTGGACTGGATGACGTTTGAGGTCTCTTCCAAGTGGATGTGACCAGGGGTTCACCTGTCTGCAAGCAGCATGGTGAGGCACACGTGGTGCTGGTGCTGGAGCTGAGCCCCTCCCCAGCTATTGACGGCAAAGGAGCTGTGACACACTCGGAGTCTGGCACGTGGCTTTGTTCCACAGGAATGGGGAAAACAGTTTCTGCATCACAAATAACAGGCTGCTGAGATCCTTCACAGGCCCTCGTGAGGGCGGGGAGCTGGATGCTGTTAGGCCTAGGGGACTGGGGGGGGCTTTGTGCCACCTGAGATAGGGTGCTGCTGAGAGGGAGGAAAAAGAAATGCTCAAAATATGCCCAAGTAGCCTGTCATCCCCTGCACCCACCAAACAGCTCCTGCTCCTTAAAATAATTGTGTGTGCGTGCTAAATGCCAGCTAATTAATGCGCACATATTTCGAGGGGGATTAGCAGCAGCGTAATCAATGCGGATCTATTATGGCTAATTAGGTCTGTGTATCTATTACATACGTCCTAATCTTCTATAAATATGGTTTTTATAATCACTTCGTTAGCAGGTACCCAAAGTAATGCAAAGAATCTGCAACACAAGTTAGCTCCTGGCTCCCTTCCAGCTCAGGTAATTACACCCCGGCCTCGCTCAATCCCTCTGCAGCTTCCCCTTGGGGATAGGTTTAAAAATAAACTTCCCAACCCCCCCAAAAAAAACCGTCTGAGAACGTCACTGAAATCCACGGGAGCGTGGCAGCCCGAGGGGCACCGTGCCATGGCAGCAGAGGGCGGGGTGAGGGCTCTGTCTGGAAGTGAAGCTCAGGACATGCTGTGTGTGTTTAGCCCATCAGACGCTGGGATCGGGTTATTATTAGTCCCCACGGAGTATCGGTAACAGCTTCCTAGTCTGGGGAAAGGATGCTGTTAAATACTGAGGAGGATCTGAGAGGCTTGTTGGATGAGGTCTATCAATTTGTCTGTCTGGGCTCACGCACCACACTCAGTGCTGCGCTCCACAGACGCTGCTTTCCTCGGGGACTGGGGCTGGAATCCTGCTTATGCTGCAGCTGCCGCTGGGGTGGATCAGCCCCAGCAGCGCAGCAGTGCTTGGAGAGTGCCTAGAGGAGAGCAGGCTGAGAAGGGATCTTCTCAGTGCTCAGCCAGAGATAACCCAGGCAACCAGCACCAGAACAAGAGGACACAGTCTCAAGCTGTGCCAGGGGAGGTTTAGACTCGAGGTGAGGAGGAAGTTCTTCACAGAGTGAGTTGTTCATCATTGGGATGTGCTGCCCAGGGAGGTGGTGGAGTCACCGTCCCTGGAGGTGTTCAAGAGGGGATTGGACGTGGCACTTGGTGCCATGGTCTAGTCATGGGGTCTGTGTTTATAGGTTGGACTTGATGATCCTCGAAGTCTCTTCCAACCTTAGTTATACTCTGTGATACTGAGATAAAGGGCAGGGGGCAAGAGGATGGGGCCAGGCTCCTGTCAGTGATGCCCAGAGACACCAGGCACAAACTGGAAGCCAGGAGGTTCCATCTGAACATGAGGAGAAACTTTTTTTCCATGAGGGTAACAGAGCCCTGGCCCAAGCTGCCCAGAGAGGCTGTGGAATCTCCTTCTCTGGAGAGATTCCAAGCCCCTCTGGACATTGCAATCTTGGGCAGCCTGCTGTGGGTGACCCTGCTTTAGCATAGTATCATAGTATCAGTCAGGGCTGGAAGGAACCACAAGGATCATCTAGTTCCAACCCCCCTGCCATGGGCAGGGACACCCCACACTAGATCAGGCTGGCCAGAGCCTCATCCAGCCTGGGCTTAAACACCTCCAGGGACAGGGCCTCAACCACCTCCCTGGACAACCCATTCCAGGGCTTCACCACTCTCATGGGGAAGAACTTCCTCCTCACGTCCAGCCTGAATCTCTCCACCTTCAGCTTCATTCCCTTAGCAGGGGAGTTGGTTGTACTAGACAATGTCCAGAGGTCCCTTCCAACCCCCACCATGCTAGGATTCTATGAGAGGAGGAGAGATCCTGTTGCACTTGGACTGCAATACATCTCTGGGTCTGGGGTGGGTGCTGGGCTGGCCAGCCACAAAGTGGTTCCGTTCTCCCTCTGCTCTGCTGCCTCTGGGTTTCACAAGTACCAGCCTCTGCAGGCTTTCTTTTTATCCACATCCCCCCCTTTTTTTCCCTTTGGAGCAATGACCTTGGGAGGAGTCTGCTGGGTGAGATCTGTCACGCATGGCAAACGGTAGAGAGGTGGCAGCTGGGTAAACGTCAGGCTGTCCGGAGGGCTCAGGAAGCAAAAAATAACATACATGTTTCACCACAAGTCCAATTACACTGGGGTTAAGTTTGGCACTTCAGTAGTCAAAACATCTTCCAAATGTCTCCTCAGGCTGGACCCTTCCCCCCCCACCCCTGCCTCCAATGGCCACAGAAAGGGGGAAGTGTAACCCAATCTGCTGCTCTGGATTATTCAGTCTTCAACCATGTAATGGAGATTAATCACTTCTTCCTGTGATGCCCAGAAACACCTTTCATGTCTGGAGCACTCTTCCCTGGTCTTTGATATCAGCAGGGTGATGGAGAGGGAGAGGGAGAGGGCAAGGTGGGGATCCATCAGCTAGGCAGGCACCAGCAAAGCAAGAGCTTACCACATGTCCTGGACTGGTCTGTGAGGTGAGACCCTGCTCATGTCGGAGCAGCTTCTCTGTCTCCATCCCATCATGTTGTCTGTCATCATGCCTGAGGTGTATGTTGTGACAGAGGTGAACTATTTAGCCAGCTAATTGGCAAGTCCACCTCATGTGAGATTTCCAGCTCCTGACACGGCACCAAGCCGGGCGTGAGCCATCCCTGCCTGCTCCCACACAGGGGACACATTCTGCTCCTTGGCTCCCACCAGGCAGCTCTGGGAAGGTGAAGAGCCCTCTTAGAGCTGGGGGTAAATAAGGCTACTTCCACCAGTAGAGTGAGAGCTGCAGATGTAGGTTTTCTCTTTCAGCTCTTTAGGACTTGGCATCATTGATGTGTTAACATTGAAATGGCCTCAAGTTGTGCCGGGGAGGTTTGGGTTGGCTACTAGAAGAAACTTCTCCATTGAAAGGATTCTCAAACACTGGAATAGGGTCCCCAGGGAGGTGGCTGAATCCCTGCCCCTGGAGGTGTTTAAAAGACAGAAATGTGGTGCTGAAGGACATGGTTTAGCAGCAGACCTGTTGGAGTTGGATAATGGTTGGACTTAATGATCTTAAAGGTCTTTTCCAACACAAACAATTCCATGATTCTATGATCCTGTGTGCAACAGCCTGAAAAGCTGTGGTGGTTTCCCAGCCTGGAAGAGGAGGTGGCTAAGTCCCTTTAATCTTCACAAGATCATCGTGCATCCCCTTGCTTGCTTTTACCTTCATGTTGCCATCTGTGGAGGCTGACAGCTTTGAAGCATGAGAGCCAGAAAATAAAGGTGTCCAGCTCCATGCAGTCAAACCCACCACACAGAGGGTGTCACCACAGGGCACGTCCCAGGTCATGGGATGGGGTTGGACAGGCCAGCCATGGTGAGGAGCTGAGGTGTGATGGTGAGAAGAGCCTGGGTTCCTGTGCAGAAGGGGTTCTGGAGGTGCTGGGCTCTGCTGCTGCTGCGTGCAAGCTTTGCTTTTCCATTCTAACCTAAAGACCCCCAAATATTGTGTTCCAGCTGACAACCAATAAAAGCTGTCGTGTCCTGTATCACAGCAAACATCTGCCAGTGGTATGGCTCCCCGTGGGATAAAAGCTCCAACAGGAGTTCAAGGCCTTTTTTGGGGGCCCGCTGCAAAAGAGCAGAAGGAGAAGCAGGAGCGTGCACAGGCAGGGCTTCAGCTCCCAACAGAGGTGCTCCTAAGGTCCTCCTGGCCAACTGTGCAGGAAGAGCAGCTCAGATGAAGATGGGTCAGACCCCAGCGAGACTGTCCAAAGGTCAGCAGCATCCTAGCGGCAGGAGATGTGTGACACCCGCTGCCTGGGTAACTCGAGAAGGAGTTAGCTAAGCTGCTGTAAGACACAGATTGAAAGGGGTTTCTTCCCCTGCATTAGGTAGGCCACTGTGTTTATTGGTTCTGCTCTCAGGATGGGATAAGCTTGCACGTTACCAGAGCTTGCACAGAGCCTCAGAGCCCCTTCTTGGCACCGGCAGCGCTCGGCCTTTCGCCTGCTGTAAAGCTGAGCGCTGCGTGTTTACGCGAGGGGAGCCTCGCAGACCTGCAAGGGATGGAGGGAAAGGCTCAGACCCACGTCCCTGCATTTTATAGCCCGGAGTGAAGCAAACCACTGACCATGCTTCTGGCTCATCCCCTTGTTCTTCGTGACAGCCATGTCAGAGTGTGAGGTGAATCGTGGGGCAAGAGCGCTGGGGAAAGGCAGCTGCCAAAGGGGGGGCCGGAGGTCGGGCAGCACGGCGGCCCCAGCACCTCCATGGTGTTCAGCACCGGTCAGGATGCCGCAGCCCACAGAGGTTGTCACAGTGGCTCCGTCCCACTGCCATGGCGATGGGAGCTGGCCGCCGGCACAACCCGGACAGCCCGGCTCCCGGCAATGGGAGCTGGCCGCCGGCACAAGCCGGACAGCCCGGCTCCCGGCGGAGCGCTGGGCAGCAGCTGCCACAGGGAAAAATCCACAGTACCAGGAGAAGGAGGGAAACCCAAACAAAAGCAGCGTGTGGCAGCGCAGCAACTGTGTGCGAAGGAAATGAGTAAAGACCCTACAGGACTCACTAATGGCTTCCACCGCGTGCCTCTGCCTCTGCCGAGGTCTTCGCTGTGCTAGTTTGGACACATCCCATATCCCACAGACCCTCATTATCCTACTTGTGTTCACCACAGTCCTCCATAAATATTTTATGAGCATCCTCTTTCTGCAAGCCTTTCGTTTGGATGTGCCCAGTGCAAAGCATCTGTGTGGAGAGGAGAGGAGAGGAGCGGAGCACAACACAGAAGGGAAATGAATAACAAGAATGATCACGGGGAAGAGTGGGGGGAGTGGAGGGGATAGCCGTGGAAAGAAACATCTCTGGTTTCTTGATAACTAGGTTGTCTTGCCTCTGCTGCTGTCTGATAGTGGCAGAGCAGCTGCGTCCCTTAACCAGAGGATCCCTGCAGAAGCCTTGTTTGCAGGGGAGCTGCTCAGCTGCCTCTTGCATTGCCCACAGGGACAGAGCCCAGCCACACCATGGAGCAGGGAGAAAGGAGAGGAAACATGGCCCCAGCATCTTCTCACCTCCCTGACGGAGACTCATCCACCTGCTGTGCTGTACATGGTTGTGAAGAGCCTCTTCACAGCCCCTAAGCAGGCTTGAAAGATGGGAGTGTTTAGACACATCTGATATAACCCACGTGGAGCACAAGTCCTGGCCAAGCAGGGATCCAGGCTCCCAGGAGAAGCTTCTCCACCCAGGGCATCCTCCTCATCCCCTTCCAAGGCACAGGTTCAGCTTGGTCCTTCCCTGGGCAGCAAGCAGAAGGGGACATCTCTCACCAGTGCAATCTGCCATGGCCCCAGCCTGCCTTCAGGAGCTGCCCTCCCTCCTCTCCTGTCACTGGGTCCTGCAGTCTGCTGTTGTTTCTAATGTAGGTCTGAGCCCTCTCCATCACTGCCTCTACCAAGGGAGAGCCTCCTGCAGCGTGCCTATCCTTCTACTTCACACGCTTCAAGCCAGTGCTGGCTGGGAAGCAAGAATTCCATTTAAAGAAAAAGAAGAAAAAAAGGCAAAAACCAAACAAAAACCTCAAACCCTGAGGTTTGGAAATTGGTTTTCATCATCATTTTGAAGCAAGAGTGAAGTGCTGATGACTGCAAGCCAGAAAGGCACTGCTGGTGCTACTCTCCCTAACTGCTCATGGCCATGGGGCACAAGCCCAGTGGCTGATCTTGCATCTTCAGCTGATGCAGGACCTGGGGCAGATGTCAAACCCTCCCTGGGCTCTCTCCAGGGACTTTGTGTTGCAGACTCCATCAATCTTCTCAGCTGAAGTGCTGTCTGATGGGATAACATTCCTGTCCCACTGGAGAAGATGTATGGCAAATTCCTCATCACCCCCAAGGTGCTTGCCAGAAAGGGAGAGCTGGGGTGGAGAGCTGGATGGAGTGAGAGGAAATGGGGAGTTGGAGCTGCCCCATCAGACCTGACCGGGGGTTCTCTCCATCCATAACCCCTAGAGGGGCTCAAGGGTGGCTGCAGCCCCTCTGCAGCTGATAGACTTCTCTGGGGAAGGAGGGAAATGCAGTAAGTGTCTTCCAGGAAAGTGATGATACCCAGGGGGCTCAGCAGCCCCCCCACATTCCTCCTGTGGCCGTGGAGCCCACACACCCTTGGAGTTTTTTAAGGGGAAGTTTATTCCCCATCTTTTCCTTTGCAAGATGCCTGCTGGAGCCATGTGTAATGCAGGAGGGACTGGACTTCCACCCTCTCCTTTGCAGGAGTGCAGAGCTTGCCGCTGGGGAATTTTTCCTGCTGAGGTACATTCCTAAATAAATAAATAAAGCAGTTAAATAATTTCCTGTCTAATTGGTGAAAGGATTAAATAACTGCCCTAATCAGCCCTTTCTGTCTCTAATGTCTGCCTCACTCTGACATGAGTTGCCCCAGCTTGATAGCACAGCGAGCCCAGCGTGTGTGTGGTGAACTTACTCCCATTTACACAGGAAAGCATCAGGCTTGTAGGGCCTGAGCTTTCCTCAGCTCATTTGAATCCAACTCTGGAGCCTCTAATACAGGAAGGATCTGGAATAGAATAGAATAGTTTGGGTCATCCACTTCAGAGACAAAATCACTAACAGTTTTCTTCATATCATCCTCAGGCTGATATTCCTCATACCATTTATCTGCCAAAGCCTGGTCTTCTGATTTCCCCAGCCACAGTTTCTCCTCTGACTGCTCCAGGTATTCTTCTGCCCACTTGGCAGGAGACACAGGCAGCAGATCTGGAGATGCTGGAAGGTGTCCAGAGAAGGGCCACGAGGATGAGCAGAGGGCTGGAGATGCTCTGCTGTGAGGACAAACTGAGGCAGTTGGGGTTGTGCAGTCTGGAGAAGAGAAGGTTCAGAGGAGACCTAATTGTGGCCTTCCAGTATCTGAAGGGGGCTCCAAGAAAGCTGGGGAGGGACTTTATAGGGTATCAGGGAGTGATAGGACTGGGGGGAAGGGAATAGAACTAGAAGTGGGTAGGTTCAGATTGGATGTTTGGAAGAAGTTGTTCCCCATGAGGGTGGTGAGACACTGGCACAGGTTGCCCAGGGAGGTGGTGGAAGCCTCATCCCTGGAGGTTTTTGCAGCCAGGCTGGATGTGGCTGTGAGCAACCTGCTGTAGTGTGAGGTGTCCCTGCCCATGGCACAGGGAGGTTGGAGCTAGATGATCCCTGAGGTCCCTTCCAACTCTCACAATTCTATGATTCTATGAATCCTACCAAACCTCACCTGGAGCTGGAGAGGCCATAAAGCATTTCTCTGCCTCCCTGTGCACCCCTGTACCATTGTCAGGAAGCAAGCCAGCCTGGATTCTTGTAACCTTGCCCACTCTAAGGTAAAAAAAGGCTCTGAGCTGTGCAAAAGGAAAGTGGAGCCATGAGGAGCCCTCTCCCTGTGCCACCACTCCCATGACCACTGAAGGGCTGTAACCTTTGCTGGACACTTCTTGCAACTCAAAATTATCTCTCAGTGCTGTGGAAAGATGGTCTCATCTCTTCCTGGCCTCATCTCTTCCTGGTCTCATCACTCCTCTGCCTCTCTCCCTTGAATTATTCCCCTGAAATTTATCACCTGTTTTCCTTTCCTCAATCCCATCTTCCTAATTACACATTCCTCTACCTTTCTAAATCATTCTCCTCCCTTCTGCTTCCTGACACCCTTTAAACTAGTCAAAGCTCAATGTCATGACACATCTCTCTTCCTTCTCTGACTTCATCAGCCCAGCATGCATAGCTTGCCAGCTTCTCATCTTCCCCATGGTGTGTTCCCCACTGTAAAACTGCTTTCTCCCTCCTGGTTTCATGGCTGGTCCTCCCAGCTGACAACCAGAAAAGCAAGGAGACAAATTGCTCATCCACACAAGCAGAGACTTCCCAGCAAGGGGGCACAGCAGACACAGTGAGATGGATCCCTGCAGGTGAGAACACAAACCAGACCGTCCAGATGGTCATCACCACAGAATTCCAGCATGGTAGAGATCAGAAGGGACCTCTGGGGATCATCTAGTCCAACCCTTCTGCTAAACCAGGGCCAGCCACAGTGAGTTGCCCAGAATCACAACGTCCAGGCAGGTTTGGAATCTCTCCAGAGAGGGAGACTCCACAATCTCGCTCCCCACAACTCTCTTCCAGGGTTCCAGCATCTTTACAGCAAAGAAGCTTTCCTTCATGTTCAGATAAGACCTCCTGGGTTCCAGTTTGAGCCCAAAGTGTCTGAAAAGTGTCTGGCCCCATCCTCTTGACCACTGTCCTTTAGATATTGATGAGCATAGCAAAGGTCCCCTTCCTCCTCCTCCTTCTCTCCAACTCCTCTCAAGCTCCTCAGGCTCTCTGCTCTCTCTCTACCTGTCCCCTCTCCCTCATGCTCAGCAGACCTCTTGTTTTTTGTGGGGGTGTGCCCTGGTGGAAGAGGGGCAGGCCAGGCTCCTGGGGGAAGGCAGGCAGCGAGGACTCTGTGCTGGGGAAGGATGAGTGTTCTACCACCACTGCAGGCTGGCTTTCAGCCCCCAGTGTAATGTGTAGTGATAGGATGAGGGGCAATGGCTTCAAAGTAGAGAAGAGTAGATGTAAGATAGGATAGGATAGGATAGGATAGGATAGGATAGGATAGGATAGGATAGGATAGGATAGGATAGGATAGGATAGGATAGGGTAGGGTAGGGTAGGGTAGGGTAGGGTAGGGTAGGGTAGGGTAGAATGGAATAGAATAGAATAGAATAGAATAGAATAGAATAGAATAGAATAGAATAGAATAGAATAGAATAGAATAGAATAGAATAGAATAGAATAGAATAGAATAGAATTAACCAGGCTGGAAGAGGCCTTTGAGATCATTGAGTCCAACTTATCACCCAGCACCATCTAATCAACTAAACCATGGCACAACTAAACCATGACATAGATTGGATGTTAGGAACAAGTTCTTCACCATGAGGGTGGTGAAACACTGATAGAGGTTGCCCAGGGAGGTGGTTGGGCATATTCAAGGTGAGGCTCAACAGGGCTCTGGGCAACCTGATCTAGTTGAGGATGTCCCTGCTGTCTGGACAGGGGGTTGGACCAAATGACCTTTGGAGGTCCCTTTGAACCCAGACCATTCTGTGACTCTGTGAATACACTCTGGAGGTTGCTAACTTCTGCATCCTGCCTCCGCCGCTGCCTTTCCCTCCCTTGGTGCCTCGTGCCCCGACTCCCCCAGACAGCTGGCTTATCTCCATGCCATTTGTTATTCGCCCTGCATCCACAGTCTGTTTGTTGCCGCATGAGACGGGAAAATAAAGTCAGCTCTGGCCTCAGGGGACCCTGTGCTCTGACAGGAGAGGTACAGAGCGGCGAGAGCTGCGGGGGACTCGGGAACAGTGGTAATGCGGGATGCTTTAACCATGGTTTGCATTACCAGCTCATTTCCTATGGATATCACGGATGGAATAGGAGTGAGAGCAACTGGTGTGAGCCAGAGGATGCAGAACAGGGTGTCTGCAAGGAGCAGCATGGGAAAGCTGATCTGTCAGCTGCCCTGGGCCATGTTCGCGGTGCCTGCACAAAGAGGCAGGTCAGAGAAGCTCTCCTCTGATCCACACCACGGATTTAAGGCAATGCCGTCTAAATTTTTTTGCCAGTGGTATAGGATGAAGCTGCTGGGAAAGCTCTCTCCCCTTCAGGCCAGGATGTGCACCTTTGGGTGCTGGAGAGATATGGCAGCAAGCTCTGCTGAGCAGCTGCTACTCGAGAGGGGATTAAGCAGGGGGATCAGGTTTTCCTTCATGTTGAGAGCTCACAGAATCCCCAAAATACAGCATGGTGGGGTTGAAAGGGACCTCTGGAGATCACCTAGTCTGACACCCCCTGCTAAAGCAGGGGCACCCACAGCAGCTTGCCCAGGATTCCAGTGTCCAGCCTGGTTTGGAATCTCTCCAGAGAAGGAGATTCCACAGCCTCTCTGGGCAGCTCACTGCCCTGCTGCACGACTGCACTGCCAGGTGCACAAACGCAGCTTTTCCTCCAGGAGACGCTGAGCCAGTGGCACATCTCAGGGCTGACATCCAGCCTCTGGCTCCAGAATCCACGTTCCTGAGGCAGGAGCAGGGGAGGAGCCATACAGGAAGCCTCAGGTGCTGGACTTCTGTGGGGACAGGGTGGCATTTGGCTGTGGAGGTGGGAGGGGAACAGCGGGGATCACTGTCTCACGCTCTGCACCGTCAGGAGCACAGCAAGCTCTCTGGAGAGCCCATCCCTGCATTTGCTCAACCAGAGCCATTTTTCTGCCGTCCCCACAGAGCCCCACAGCTCTGCAGAGGAGCCTGAGGTGACATGGTGGCACGTTCCTGCTGTGCTTTGAGGAGAAGCTGGATGAGCTCCCTGCAGCTCGGGACACGCTTGCGAGCCTATGCCTCTCCTGAAGATGAATTTCAGAGGAGGGACCATTCATCACACTTTACACCTCTATTTATTTTGGTTCACTCTTCAAGCACTTTGGCTTTTGACAATTTGGGGGGGGGGGGGGGAAGAGATGAGCAGGGAGGGGGGTTGAAGGCTGTGGGGAGCCAGGCTGAGGGACCCATCTGTCACCCCGCAAGGTGCAGGGGGATGAGAAGGGTTGGTGAGCTGGGAGCTGGGCTGCTCCTGCCAGGACAGAAGGTGACCAGGCCTGCTGCTTCCTATATAGCACCTCCATCCTGCCTAATATTTCCTCCAGCTTAGGGCAGCTTTTGGAATTACCCTTGACAGGAGAAATTGAAGCCTAAGGGTGGCTGCAAACTGGAAAACAAACTCCCCTCAAAACAGGGCAGGCAACAAAGACCAAAGAAGCAAACCTCATTTTCTTCCCTCTGAGAATTTAACCTTTTTTTTTTCTTTCCTCTTTTCTGTTTGAGTGAAAACAAAACTTCCAGCAGACAAGTTTGGAGGCTTTTGTTTTGCTGGGGTTTTGTTCTGGGTTTTGTGTGCACGTGTGCCTGTGTGCATGCGTGGAATCTCTCACCCCAGCTGGTATTTCCCACCCCCCCTCCCCAAGGGAAGCCCAAGTAAGGAAATAAAACCTAAAGTGGGTTTTGTTTAGTTTTGTTTTGGGTTGGTGTTGTGTTTTTTTTTCCCTATCATTGCAGCTCAGAAACTAAACAATTCCAGCTATGCAGGGATCCTTGCAGAAGGAGGTAACTGAGATCACAGAGGGTTTGTTTGGTTTGGTGGGGGGTTTTTTTCTTCTCCATGCAGGCATTTTGATGAATGTTTTTGGATGCACCAGCTTGAAGGCCTTTTTAAATGGTTTATTTATTTAAAGGGCATTGACTCTCTCACTGAGAGAGTGGTTAGCCATTGGAATGGGCTGCCCAGGGAGGTGGTGGAGTCACTGTCCCCAGAGGTGTTCAAGAGGGGATTGGATGTGGCACTCAATGCCATGGTTTAGTCATGAGGTCTGTGGTGACAGGTTGGACTTGGTGATCTTTGAGGTCTCTTCCAACTTTGGTGATTCTTTGATTCTGAGGTTTTGGTTTGCTCCTTGGAAAAAGTTTTCCACCCCCCAAAAGCAGAGTTTTGTGCTATTCATACAATCATAGAATGGCTCAGGTTAGGAGGAACCTTAGAGATCATCTACTCCAATCTCACCAGCATGGGCAGGGACACCTCTCAACTAGACTCAGCTGCTCAAGGCCTCATCCAGCCTAGCCTTGAACACCCCCAAGGAAGAGGAGGCATCCAAAACCTCCCTGGGCAGCCTATTCCAGAGCCTCACCACCCTTGTCCTGAAGAACTTTCTCCTAAGACCCAGTCCAAACCTACTCTCCCTCAGCTTCCAACCATTCCCCCTCATCCTGTTGCTAGACACCCTTAGGAGAAGTCCCCCCTTCCAACTACCTTTTGATGCACCAGGTTTTTAAACACTTTCTTTTCAGGGTCTTTATAGCACAGTTTCCCCAAACCAGAGTTTTATGGTGCCCATTCCCTCCTGCCCAGCTGTTCCCGTGGTTATCAGGGACGTGCTGGCCAAGGTGAGTCATGTTCAGCCTGTGTCAGGGAGGGTGCATCAAAGCCACTGATTAAAGCAGTATCACGGTGTGGCCCTGTGATCAAACTGCTTGGGGAGAGGGAAAGAGAGCAAGCTTGGCTCAAGAGTGTAAATAAATAACGACATATGGTTCATGGGACCCAGGCAGGGAAACCTCTAATCAGCTTCTCTTCAACAAATTGCCTAACTGACACTATGAGCTCATGCCTCAGAGACACAGTAACCAGCCCAGCCCCGCCAGCCTGACTGAGGCACTGATGAAACCACAATCAGGCCCCCAGAGCCTTTGTAGATGCTGCAGCACCCACCTCCTGGAGCAGCCAAAACCCACCCTGCCAGGCTGTGCTGCGGCAGGGACCCCACCGGTGCCCACCCTGGCACAGCTCCCACTTGCAAGGTGTTTGTTCCTACACCACTGCTCACTCAGTGGCTGTGCTCAGCCCAATCCCAAAACCAATCTGGCTGAAAATTGACCTGTGGGGATCTATCTGTCCCCCTGTCCCCGGGCTGGCTCGCTCCAGCGTCCCAAACTAAGCGGGATGGGAGCCAGGCTCCTCGGCAGAGGGAGGAGGGGGCAGGAGCACCACCTGAATCCCTCCATGTCATCCCACTCCCAACACTTCTCTTTTTTTAATGTATCCTGCTTATCCCGGGGAGCAGAGCCACAGACAGGCCACGGGATGCAGGGAGAGATAAGGCTCCTCTCACGTTACCCAAAGCTGCCTTTCCCCCACTTGATAGCATTAATTATGACTTATTCTAATATAAAAGAACCCCTTCAGCGACTTCCCCCCTGCTTTGCCTTCATCCCCACGTCCATTACGGGCGGGGGGGGGGGGGGGGGAAGACACATCCCCCCCCCCCCCCGGCTCCCCCTTTCCCGAAGCCCGCGGGACTTCCCAGTTTTCAGCAATATGAGATACAGGAGTTTCTTTGAGAAGGCTGCACGCTGGCAACTTTCCCACCTCTAGTTTCAAATCTCTCTGGATAATATTCTCCATATTCCTTTATGGAAACCAGAAATTCTGGCTTTTCTGCGCGCTCGACGTGGCGTCGGCTCACCGACGGGCAGCATCCATCCCGCCCCCCACCCCGGGCTTCAAAGGAGCCCCCGGGGCAAAGGCGGCTTTGTTAGCGGGCACCATCCTCCTTGAGGCGGCCATCGCATAACAAAGTGGTTGCAGCGCCGGGCAAAAACTCTCCTGACAAGCAATTTGTTTGCCAAGAAGTGCAGCTGCAGGTCAGCCGAAACGACGCGTTGACTGGCAAGGATGTTGCGCTCCAAAACAAAACCAAAAGCGAAAAGCGGGTGGGGGGACGGGGAGCCCGAAAAATCAGATAAATCATCAAGGTCGAAGCATTTTGCTGCAAGAGTTTTCCAGGCAGCCTTTCCGAGTTGTTTCTGGTTTTGCTCCGATATGATGTTTTCAGCTAAAATTTGCCTGTGTTTAGCTCAAAGCCACTTAAGGAGCTTAAAGGGGGGGGGGGGGGGGGGGGGGGAGATAAATAAATAACAAGGAAAGAAAAAGGAAAAGAAAAACAACCCAGGGAAGCTCGCAAAAGCCAGCAGGCTGTTTGCTTTGCAAGTGAGCAAAACATTTGGGTTGACTCGAACCAGGTTTGGGAGTGGGGGAATTTCTTCCTCTTGTTGTTGTTGTTGTTGTTGCTGCTTTGTGTTTCATTTCGCTGAGCTGAAGCTTGTTTTGTGTCAGCGTCCCCGAAGCCTCCTGTTACCCCTGTGGAAAGCTGGGCTGCCGAGGGCTGTTAAAGCCACATGCCTCAGTGCTGGGATGGTTATTAGAATCATATAGTCCCTGGAATGGCTGCCTGCCTGCAAATAATCAGATGAGTTCTCCAGCTCTCAGGAATTTCCAGCCTAATAATGGATTATCCTAAAAGGGCACGGTGCTGGGAAGAGCTCTGGTGGGGCAGGAGGGGAATGTTACAGGGCCCTCTGCTTCTGGGGTCCTCGCAGGGAGGACTCCTTGGAGAACCTCAGTTGCAAACGCGGGGGAAAGAGGTTGGGTTGTTTTTTTTTCCCAGGGTAACCGTAGGGGAAGAACACAAATTGGATCTAGCCAGGTGCTGCAATGAGCATCTCCCCGAAGAGGGAGCACAGCCCATCCATCCTGTGAGCTGGGAGAGGGGGATGAGGCCACTTAGGTTTCCACATAATTTATAAATGGGATGTATGTGCACGTGTAGGGATAAGTGGATCTGATGCTCACACACGGCAGGCAGGGCTGGACAGAGCAACTAACCCCGGGGGGAAAAAAAAACCTTTGAGCATCGCAGCAGGGGAATGGAGCTGAGCACGGGGGCAGCAAGAGGGGAGTGTGGCATGAAATGTGAATTCAGCCCAGTGCAGCTGGATGGGGGCTGTCCCACCACAAGGACAGGGATCAGTTGGAGGGGAAGGAATTGCACAGCAGAGAAAGAACAGTGAAAAACCTTAAAAGAGAGCATTTTGCCCCAAAGAAACCTAAAGAGGTTCTTTTAGGGTTCGTTATTGTCCTTTCTTTAGGGCAAAGAGCCCTTAAACCCCTTCAAACCATTACAGCTTGAGTCTGACTCAGTCAGGAGCTGCTTTGCAGCAGCCAGCATCGCAGCTCAGACTGGGAGGATCCTGCCCAAGGCCAGGAGGTGTAAAGCAGCCCTAGGGAAGGAGGGATGCAGCCCCAAGAGAGGGCTGGTGCCGAGGCACCCGTCAAACAGGTGCGTGCAAAGCGAATGTCAACTCAGCTAAATGGAAATGTTCCCTCCCAGCCCTCTGAAGTGTAACTGCCAGGCCTCCTGCTGCTCTTAATCTATATCACATTGAGTAGCTAAATATATTCACAGTCTAATACAGCAGGGCCTTGCTAATCTGCCCTTCATCATTTGGACACACCAAAACGGCTCTCTCCGCATCCCAGCACAGGTTTAATCGCAGAAGCCATCACGCTGAAGGTCTCCTATTACCAAGCCTTCATCGTTTTGGCAAGGGTGACTAGAGCCTGCTCAACGAGGACATTACAGAGGATGCACATCAGTAATTGAAACAAAACTGCAGTTGTCGAAATGAATGAGCCAAGCGTGCTTCCTGCTGCCCAAGCCTTGCCCTTTTCTGGTGGAGTCTGCTTGGGAAGCAAGCTGTGTTGGTTCCTTTGCAAGAAAACAATTCTCCCAGGCATGGCTCATGCTCTAATCCTGGGGTAACTTCACCCCACCCTTGGCTGCACAGGGTCTGTCCTCCATCCACCTGGGATTGGGGCTGTTTGGGGAACGGTGCTGAGACACCTCGCTTGGAACGGTGCTGAGACACCTCGCTTGGGCTGGGGCTTCTGAATCAGCTGGGGGAGGTGGGGGGTGGGCAGCAGTCCTGTTCTGGTGTGTGGGAAACCACAGCCTCCTCCTCAGCCACGGGGTCATTTCACCTGAAGCAGTGCTATGAAGGGGATGTGCTGTGGGCTCAGACAGCCGTCCCTAACTCACACACCAGAAAGTAACTGACTTTAGCCAGCAAATCTGGTCATCAAATGGGTTTTGTGGAGGCTGGGGGCAGGCTGGGGGCCCACTTTTGGCCCAGGGTGGGGGAGATCACCCTCATTCACTGCTGTGCTTCTGAGAACAGCCCTGCCAGCCCTGCTGCCACATCCCAGGAGAAAACAGGAGCTGGGGCCCCACGGTGCCTCTCGGGGAGGGGTGAGGGGTAGCCAAGGTGCTCATTGTGCTCGGCCACCCGTAGCCGACCAGCCCGGGCTCCCACTCCCTGTGTCTGCATTAGCATTCCCCAAATCCTTTTAATGCAGTGAATCTGATAAGGGATCTGCCTGTATTGGATTTTTTTTTCCCTTTGACACATAACCCAGCTGGCTGGGTGGCGGTTCAGGGAGGAATCAAACGGCCAGTAACAAATGAGTAAATCAAGTTACCGTTTTACATCTCTTTAAGTTGTTTCCCTCTAAGAGCTCCCCAGATTTTATCTCAGGTAGCTTAATTCGAACAGGATAGCAAGGGCTCCTCCGAGTTCCTCCAGCTTAGCAAGGGCAGGGCAGCCCCCACCAGGTAGAAGCAAGCTTTGCGGGGGAAAAGAGAGCAGGAGGGAAAGGAATGGCAGGGATAATTTATTGTGTCTCGTGGCAAGGTCCAGTAAACAGCCAGGAGTCCCTGAGTCCCCAGCATTACTCAGGACACGGCCCAAGAGCAGCTCCAGCCACTCTGCTGTTTGCCAGGGTGCAAGGAGGTGAGAGCTGCATTCCGGGGGGGTGGCTTCATCACACCACACCAACCACATGGGCACAAGAAGGTGGCTGGTTTACACCCCTGTCATCACCAGCATTTTCCATGAACCCTGCCAGCAGGTTTTGCCAAGCACTGCTGTTCCTCTGTCTGCATCAGCAGTAGTGTGGCCAGCAGGACTTCAGAGGTGATCACCCCCCTGTACTCAGCATGGGTGGGGCCACACCTTGAATGCTGGGTTCAGTTTTGGGCTCCTCACCGTGAGAAGGACATTGAGTGATGGAGTGTGCCCAGAGAAGGGCAGCAAAGCTGGGGAAGCGCCTGGAGCAGAAGCCTTGTGAGGGGCAGCTGAGGGAACTGGGGGTTTTCAACCTGCAGAAAAGGAGGGTCAGGGGATACCTTCTTGGACTACAGCTCCTTGAAAGGAAATTAGAGCCATGTGGGGGTTGCAGCAAGTGATAGGGCAAGAGGAAATACCCTTAAGGTGTGCCAGGGCAGATTTAGGTTGGGCATGAGGAGCAATTTCTTCCCCAGAGGGGTTGTCAAGCCCTGGGCCAGGCTGCCTGGGGCAGTGGTGGAGTCCTCATCCCTGTAGAGTTTTAAAAGCTGTGTGGGATCATGGTTTAGCAGCAGACTTGGCAGTGTTAGGTTAATGGTTGGACTTGCTGATCTAAAAGGTCAGCCTAAACAATTCTGTGTTTTTATCTTTGAGGTGCAGAGAGGCCAAAGAGTGAATTCCCTAAGTTTCACCTTAGCTCAGTCTCAGAATTTGTTGTTCCTGGGACTAGCTACCTCTAAACCACAAAGTCATCCTGCCTGGTTGGTTGTGCCTTGTGCTCACCCAGGCAAAGAGCTTAGCAATTGCTGCCACTAAATGGAATGGAATGGAATGGAATGGAATGGAATGGAATGGAATGGAATGGAATGGAATGGAATGGAATGGAATGGAATAGACCAGACCAGCTTGGAAGAGACGTTCAAGATCATCATGTCCAACCTATCACCCAACACCACCTCAATAAGCACCTGTAGGCACATGGCCATTCCTGGTGTCTTCTCCCAGGCTGCTCCATGCCTGCTGTGACCTTGTATGAAGCTCACATCATTTGCCTGTGGGCTGTGAGTCCTGTGTGTGTTCCTTCCACCTCAGGACTAGGAGGGCTGTTTGACCACTCTGTTCTGAACCTGCAGAAGCTCACCTCCTTCCCACGGGCAGAGATGCCTGCTCCAGGGGGACATCTCTCTACTGGGAGGACCAGGCCGTTGCTGCTAATCTTTACCATTTTCTTCTCCTGAAGTCTTTCTGTACAGGATTTCACCAAGATTTCCCTAATCTGGCAGATAATAACCTGAGGAATTTCAAGTCAGGCTTCACTGGCCATGGCATTTCACTGCTCTTTCAGAAAGCCCTGATGTCTTCCTATCCCAAAACACAGCCGGAACAGAAAACAAATCAATCCATGTAAAAACAGCACAATCAGCTTTTCACTAGCTGGGAGAGGGGGAGAGAGGAAGGGAGGAGAGGAGAGATGGAGTGATAGGGAGAGAAGGGAGAGAAAGTGCAGGGCTGAGGAGGGGCAGCCTTTATGGACTCGTTGGAAACCATCAATCACTGTTAGTGCAATAGGCTATTTAGAGCTGGTGAGTATTAAATTCCAGCACAATTTGATGAATAACAGGAGGAAAAACATTCCCACTGTGGAAGAATAAAAACAAGAGTTCCCTCTTCCCCATACCCCCCCCCCCCCCTTGCCATGCCACAACCCCAAGCCAAACATCCCCAACCTGAGAGAAAGTGCCCTGGGAAAGGCTGCACCCGAGCCAGGGGCCACGAAGCAGCCTCGGTGAAAGTGCCAGCAGATAGTAGGGGGTGCAGGGCTGAGTGTGATTGTAATGGGAACCTTAAGGGCCTTGTTTTCACAACCCAAACCTTCATCCAGGGTGGGAGGGATTGGGGATGGCTCATTTTGCCTTAATTATCACCCAGCCCCTTGCTAATTATTAGCAACTGGAGAGAGTCTGCTTAGATAAGATAAAGCTCCAGGCTTACTGGAGCCCTGCACCCTTTGGAGGCTCAGAGATTTTTCCTTCTACCCATGGGTGTCCTGCTGCTGAACCTGGCATGTCCCTGTCTGGAACAGGGCTGTGAGTGTGGGGCAGAGCTGCCCATCTGCTCTGACGCTGCAGGCCCTAACAGCACAGACCTCGGTGCTTTCTGTGGTGTGATGGAGACTGGCATTTGTTGCCTCCCTGCCATCGTTCACCAAAAGCAGTCAGCAACAGCATCTCTCCTTAATTAGACAGGCTGGTAATGAGAACTGAGGGCCCTGGAGGCTTCTCTGACATCACCAGGTATTGCTGTCAAGCAGACACAGAAAAATGTGCTGAGATTCAGCCAGAACATCCCCAGAATTAAGGAGTGTGTCCTCAAAACGCATGGGCTGAGGCTTTCTCTTTGGCGTCTCCCAATAATGGAGCCGGCAATGGGAGGGAGGGAGGGAGGGAGCAAAGGGGGGCTGCCTCAGAACACATCAAAGAATTGCAGTGGGGGCCTTTTGAGTTTATGATGAAGAATTAATCTGGCATGAGCATAAATGTGAAAGGG
Source organism: Melanerpes formicivorus (assembly GCF_026170545.1). Lineage (NCBI taxonomy): Eukaryota > Metazoa > Chordata > Aves > Piciformes > Picidae > Melanerpes > Melanerpes formicivorus. The sequence goes on along the minus strand of NW_027142601.1, from coordinate 26,416 downwards.
AAAGGCTGGTACAGCTCAGGTGACCTTTTCCGGGAGCCGCGCGGATTGTCGCCATGACGAATGGGACACCTGAGCGCCGACACAAGCGGGCACCACCCGAAGGTCACCTCCATTTGCTAAACAAAGGGCAGCTGCTCTGCGGGGTGGCAGCCAGCATCTCCAAGCTGCTGCAGCAGGAGGGACTGAGGCACCTCCATTGCTGGGCGTGGGCTAGAATGGGGAGCTGGCCAGGACCTCTTTGAGCCTATTTATTAACTGCCTTGGCTCAGCGGAGAGTCAGCAAGCAGCACTTGTCTGCTGGGACAGACAACTCAAACCAAAGGTCTGGAGAACATGTCCATGTTCATTTACCAGCGTCACCAAGTGCCAGGCTCTGATTCACACACCCAAAAGTCTGGAGAACATGTCCATGGTCATCCCTCAGAGTAACTGATAGCCAGGCCCTGATCCACACACCCTTAGAGTCACAGAATCATAGAATCAATAAGGTTGGAAAAGACCTCAAAGATCATCAACTCCAACCTGTCACCCAACACCTCATGGCTACTAAACCATGGCTACAAGTGCCACGTCCAGTCCCTTTTTTGAACACCTCCAGGGATGGTGACTCCACCACCTCCCTGGGCAGCACATTCCAATGGCCAACAATTCTTTCTGTGAAGAACTTTCTCCTCACCTCCAGCCTAAACTTCCCCTGGTGCAGTTTGAGATTGTGTCCTCTTGTTCTGATGTTGGTTGCCTGGGAGCTCTCCTTCAGAGAGGGAATGGCATGGACAATGCAGAGGGCCTCCTTGAAGGCACCCTTCCACCAAGACACCTGCCTTGTGTCTGAAGGAGCAGTGGAGGCACGGTGAGACACGGAGGCACAGGGCCCTGAGGTGCAGAGCTTGTCCGTGCCATGTGGCAGCCGGCCCAGGGACCACTCCGATGGGAGAATGACTCACAGGGACTCCGCTGTGGGTGTGTTTCCTATTAGGGCCGTTAAAGTCTCCACAATTAGGAATGCAACTCAACCAGAGTGTGAATCCTTAATAGGAAACATCCCCCAGATGCTCATGAGAGGGCCCCGAGGAAGATGCCAGCCCTCAGAAAGGGCTCTGGGGTTTGTGTGCGAGAGCCGCCGGGATGGCTCCCACATGAGGCAGCATCAAAGGGGAGGCTGCAATCCCGGGGTCTCCTTGGCCACTTCTGCCAACTTTGATCAGGGTTTGTCTTCTGCCTCTGAAACAGGGTGGGTTGGGTTTTTTTTTTTTTGCTGTTTGTTGTTGTAGTTGTTGGGGTTTTGGTTTGGTTTGGTTTGGTTTTCACACTTGTTTCCCAAGTGCGAAGAGCCTGAAGCCAGGCTGGAAACTCTGAGACAGTTTGGGATTCCTTTGCACCAAAGCCAAGGCCAGGACAATGGGACTTTGATGTTATTGACATATTGGTTCAGAGTTTCCTTGTTTCCATTTCCCAGCACTAGGACAGAGCACACAGGGCTGCTGCTTCGCCCTTGTTTAATTAGTTAATGTTTGTACAGTGCTTGGAGAATATAAAGTGCTCAGTAAGTGGAAAGCATTATCCTTATTATTATGCCTTCCCATATCCACTGCCTGCGTTCAGCAGAGCTGCAAAAGCTTTAAAAGACAACAACAGAAGGGAGAAAAAATAAGAGGAAAAGAATAATAATAATAATAATAAAATAAGGTCAAGAGAGTTTGGTTTATTTTATTTAAATGTAAAATGCAATCGTAGAGCTGAGCAGAGGTAATGGACTGCTGGCTCCAGAGGAGGAAGAGCTCTGCTTATCTCCAGAGCAGGGACAGTGCCAAACTGAGAACCCTTGATAGTGCTCCCTGCTGCCCCACCGCTGTGTGTGTCTTGGGTCTGGGCTGGATAAACACTTCCTGGAGGGTCTGGAGAGCAGGCCTCAGGAGGGGTGACTTGAGGGAACTGGGGGATGTTCAGCCTGAGGAAAAGGAGGTTCAGGGGAGACCTTCTTGCTCTCTACAAGTCCCTGAAGGCAGGCCGGAGCAAGGCGGTCTCTGCTGTCAACAAGAGGAGAGGAAATGGCACCAAGTTGCAGCAGGGCAGGTTTAGATTGGATATTAGAAGAATCTTCTTCTCTGAAGGGGTTGTCAAGCCCTGGAACAGGCTGCACAGAGCAGCAGTGGGGTCCCCATCCCTGGAGAGGTTTAAAAGCTGTGTAGATGTGGTGCTGAGGGACATGGTTTAGCACCAGACTTGGTAGAGTTAGATAAAGGTTGGGCTCAGTGATCTTAAAGGTCTTTTCCAACTGAAACAACTCTGTGATTCTATGGAGGCAGAAGGACACAACTCAGCTCTCGGGGCCTCCCTGCTGACAGCTGCTACCAGTGGAGTTAACTGGTGGGACACTCATTTATCATCTTGACATCTGTCAGCCATGGATGGGTCTGTGCCACTGCCAAGCACAGGTGGGCTGGAAACTGGTGGGCATGGTCCAAACACTTGCCACATCCACCAGCCAACACCCTGTGGTGATGCTGGGGGCCCAGGGCCCCACAGCTCAGATGGGAGCTGCCAGCCCATGATGCAGCATCCCTTATGGTGTCAGAGGCAGCAGGAAATCATCCCAGTCTCAACATCCTTCCTCATTGCCTGGTGCTGTAAGAGGTCCTTGTGGATGTTCTGAGCAGCTGAGAGGGTAAACCTCCCCTATCACCAGCAATGCCAAGGCAGTGCCCCAGCCCCACAGCCTGGAGGAAGACTGGGAGATGATCCTGTTAAGGACAGGCCCACTTGTGAGCAGGGCCCCATCTCCGGGGCTGTTGTTCCCTTCTCCCTTTGCCCCCCCAGCAAGCTTTGCCCTCCTTGCCATTCCTCTCTTTGCTGGTGATAAACCGTTTGATGTGCTGCACTGAAGGCCCAGACTCCAGCAGCCATCCCCCAGCCCTCCCAGCCCAGCCTCTCCCCCGCCAAATATGTTTGTATTTTTAACATTTTAGGCAACAATCTTAAACCAAAACAGATGTGACAATGAATATTTATCTGCAGCATCTCAGTATGGGATTTTCTCTTAAAGTCGATAAAATAAACTGCTCATGATACAGAACAACATTTCTCCTAATATACAATACACGAGGGGCAGGGGGGGGTGGAATTAGCAGATGAACTCAGCGTTAGAGCCATTTAAAATCAAAAGAGCAGCAGCATTTACATGCGAGGAGAACAGTTGGTTGCTTTCAGTGAGAGCTCGGCGTGGGGGATTTTTTTAATTCCTCGAGGCATGCAAACGCTGCTCAGAAAGGTTACTGAGAATGCCCTGCCCGCCAGAGAGGATGGGGTCCCTCCCTGCCGAGGGGGAGGCGGACAGAGCAGCCCCTCAGGACTGCTGAGGTAAGGGGCAGGGGAAGGGAGAAGGTGAGCAAGGCTGGAGCGATGAGGAGGTCGCCGCGCCTGGGTGCCAGCTTCCTGTCTCCCCCCCAGGCTGCGCTGAGGATGTCTCTCTTCCCCGTTCCTCTCGGGCCATGCTGCGTTACAGACAAGCCAGCTTCACCCACGCTGACTTCATTCGGGTTTATTTCCACTCAGCAGGCAAGTGGGAGTCAGGATGAAGCGTTCTCACGTCACTTCTGTGCTTGAGGGGTGTTGGATGTTACCTCGCTGGGACTGGTGCATGAGGCATGCTCCGTGCTCCCTGCACTGGGAACTCTGGGCTTCCAGGGGGGACCTGCCTTTGCCTGGCTCTTTGGCAGCTTGGACCAGAGTGAAGGATGCTGTGAGATCTTTTGTGCCTGGGAGTAGACTGAGCTCCTGTCCCGTGAGACAGCTGGATCCTGGCACAGTGCAGCAGCAGGACCGAGTCCTCTGGCACTGTGAGTCTCTTCCCACCTGCACCGTGAGCCCTTTCCCATCTCTGCTGCTCTCCCTTGGGGTCTCAAGCCAAGGCCTCAGTTTTGGAGCTCAAAGTGCTGAGTGAATAAAAACTGCTGAAAGCCATGGGATGAAAGCTGGCAGCTTGTCCTCCTGCCCTGCCAGACCCAGAGGACACTGCTGCAGGGCAGTGGAGCTGGTCTGGAGGCAGCACATTCTCCCCTGGCAGCTTGCAGGGGGCATTTCCATCCTTGGCACGTTTTGCTCCAAGAGCCAGGCACGTTTCTCTGACCTGCTGCCTCTGACACTGCAAATCCAGAACAATGTGCAGATTAAAAATAACAACAGCAGCAACAACAAAGCCTGAGGAGTGAGATGGAGCACTGTAGCTCACACAGACCTCTCCCCCGAGGACAGAGCCGGGGAGCAGGCGGCACACGGCAAGACATGAGGCCAGATGCCTGCTGCACGGGTGGGAGGCTGCGAGAGGGCAGAGGAAGATCCTAAGGCTTGGTCCCTTCCTGTCTCCAGGGCTGGGGGGACAATAAAGCACCCTGTGCACGTTCACAAATGGCAAAGAGAACTGTCTGGTGTGAGCAGGGGGAGTTCTGCGATGCTCCTGGCCAGGTGAGAGAAGCCAGCACCACACACTGTAACATCCTGTTCCACTTCAGTTTCAGACCTTCTGCCCTCCTTGCCCAGAAAGAGATGTGTGTTTCTGGGAGGCACCTAGCATGCTCCTGAGTGACCCTCAAATAATGAGTCCAAGGGACAAGGTCTCCTTTGGTCTTCAGAGACCATAAATAGGAGTGAGAAATTGCTGACTCAAAGAGCTCAGCAGCTTCCCGAGGAGAGAAGGGAATGACTGTGGCAGTCATAGGGTGTCAGAAATGCAGTGTTGACTCTTTGAGCCCTGGAGGCACCACGTTTCTTGTGCTGGAAGAGCCAAGCACAGGCCAGCCTCGCACAGGAGATACCGCTGGTCACTAGCATGAGTCCTTGGGCCAGCACAGAGGAGTTTGCAGAGTCCCTGTGCTTTTAAAACAAGGCATGAAGAGGCTCCCAGAGCCTACCTTGCTCAGAATGTCACTGTCCCACTGCTCCCAGAGAGCGCTGGGCTCTCCCTGCCCTGCCCTAAACGATTCCACCCAGAGCCTGGCCAGGTCCTGGCTCCTCGCACACTTTCCTGCTGCGAGGAGGAGAAAGGTTTGGATTTCCCCAGCCTTGGCACGGAGGAAAGTGACATCAGGAGTCCACGAGCTGCCCAGCAGGCTGAGATAAAGTTTGCTTCATTGCTCAAACTCTCTGGAAGTTGCCCGCTGGCTCTGTCGTAGCCACATAGCATTCCTTTGTAAGGAAACACAGTGTCAGTGCCACAGCTGCGAAATATACGCGCAGCCCGCTCCCATTCGGTAGCGTGCCCTGGGCAGGGAGAAGCGGTGGGTTCCTGTTTAGGTTTTGGGTTACGGTGTTTGTAAAATATTTATTTTTCTTGGTGTTTCTATCCCAGCCTTTTGGAGAATCTAAATATTTGGACGCTGGAGGAGCTGGGGCCGGCTCCACCTCGCCGGCCGCGGCCCTTGCGCTGCCGGCTGGGCTGCCACCAGGTCTCCCCCTCTGCGCCCTCCTTCCAGCTAGCCCTTCGGGCGCTCTCTCTCTCTCTCTCTCTGCCTGAAGATCAGACAGTATTTAAATGCAGTCTCCAGGGGTGGAGAGGGTGGTATGAGCAGCTGAAAGGCCTGCTAGAAGGGAAAAGAGAAGAAGGGGGGGAAAAGAAACCCCACAGAAAGAAGAAAAGACTGAAAAGCAAAGCAGCAGTGTATAAATGAATAAATAAGAGTAATAAAAAAGATCATTGGGAAGCAGAGACATTCTTTATGGTGCATTAATGTGTTTTCTCAGCTGCTCTCTTGACTCTCCACCAGCTCTCACAGTTCCTGTCCCTGGGACACTTTCTGCTGCGAATGGTGGGCACAGGAAGGTTGATGCTCACTGTGCTGCCCCCCACTGTGCTCCCACTCCCTCCCCAGGAGCTCTCCTTCCATGCTGCTCACACCACAGAGATCAGCTGTCATGGGAAACAGAGACCCTTCACCTCCCCCTTTCCCCATGGCCTTCATGCCCACCAGCATCTCCTGGCACTTGGATCTCTGGCAGGACGTGCCATGTGCACCAGAGAAGTCCTTCAGGTAGGAAACACCAGCAGAACCACAGAGCATTTTGGCTCCTCAGAGTCCCTCCCAGCTCTGCCTCCTCTCTCTCTCTCCAGCAGGTTCCCCAGACAGACGTTTTCTCCCTCCCCCCGGCGGCGCTGGCAGCTTCCTGGGGAAGGGATTCAGCCCAGATGCGCATGGTGGGACACCAGCAGTACAAGGAACCGGTTCTTATCTGTCTGCTGACAGCACTGTCACCATGCTGTGATGAGTGACGTGGCTGCGGTCCCACCTGCTCCCAGCGCTGATCGCAGGGCGTTGCTGCTGCTATAGAAACACCCAAGTTCTTACACTCACCTCCTTTCTTCTTTCTTTCCTTTTTCTTTTCCCCTTCAGACACTCAAAAAGCCTTCTGAATTCCCTTACATTCTAAGCCAAGAGCCAACAGGCTCTTCATCACAGTTATCTTCCTGCCAAGGCACCGTGTCCCACAGCTGTGGCAAGGTAGGGTGACACATTCCCACCCTGCAGATGGGAAGCTCCTAAGAGCTCTGCTTTCTGACAACCAAGCACTCTCCTGCTCGTGATGGGCAGCAGGCTTCATCCTCTGGTGTTTGCAGTTCGATGTGAGCTTATCAGCTGCTCCAGCAAAGCAAGACAAAGCACTCTGGTGATGTTTTGCTGGCTGCTCATCACCCATCTGCTTATTTTCCTGAGATTTTTCTTCTCCTAACACACTTTGGCACCTGCAGCTCCACTGATGGGCTGAATTTAAAAGCTGAGCTGAATTTGCTGATCTCTCTTATACTTATGCAGGAAAGTACAACTACCTGAAAGGTGATTGTAGCCAGGAAGGGGGTGGTCTCTTCTCCCAGGCAACCAGCACCAGAACAAGAGGACACAGTCTCAAGCTGCACCAGGGGAAGTTTAGGCTGGAGGTGAGGAGAAAGTTCTTCACAGAGAGAGTCATTGGCCATTGGGATGTGCTGCCCAGGGAGGTGGTGGAGTCACCATCCCTGGAGGTTCAAGAGGGGATTGGATGTGGCACTTGGTGCCATGGTTCAGTAGTCATGAGGTGTTGGGTGACAGGTTGGACTTGATGATCCTTGAGCTCTTTTCCAACCTTATTGATTGATTCTCTGCCATCCACAAAGCCAGCCTCTCAGTTGTGAAGCTCCTGCTGCAGAGGGACCTGCTGAAGAACAGGAGCGTCACAAAGCAACGGGTGCCAGAACTCAACGTATGGTTTTTTCAGGAGCTTCACTCTTGGGAACACATTAACCATTTTGGCTGGGGCTCCTCGGAGTGATTTAACCCCAGGCAGACAACTGGCATGGAAAGTTTCCCTTCCAAACCTTTAAAGCTTGGCAAAAGCCAGGAGCCACTGAAAGCAGAGGCCCGCAGCAGCGTGCGATGATCCTCGAGGTGTCTTCCAACCTTGGCAATGCTGTGATACTGTGATACTGTGAAAGTGGGGAGAGGAGGTGTTTTTCCCTTCCTTGTGGCTTCAAGGCCCCACAACAGGAGGGCAGAATCCTTCTTGTTTCCCTTTTGCAGAGACACCCACATGGGAAACCAGTATGACCTCCAATAGCAGGGGGCTGGATGGATCCAGCAGCATTGGGGTAGATAAACACTCCTGAGGCATCCAGGGAATCCTTGACAGGCTCCCTTCCCTCAGTGCACTCAGCTGATGGGGGCTCTTTTGGTGTGTGTCACTCTGACCAGTCCTCCACCTGCATTCTGCAAATCAAATCAGCTCAATGTAAGAGCCAAGGAGACTCTCATTAATGGGATTTGAGCTGAAATTCAATCCCTTCCCCCACCCAAAAAAAAAGGAAAATTAAATATATGTTCCTTCAAACTGAAAAGTTCTAAACAAATTTGACTTGAGAGTCCTTCATACCCTATCAGCTTCCCTTCCCACTGCTCCTGGGCTCTGGGAGCTGGTAAAGAAAGCCACATTCCCACATGCAGGCCTTCAGCCACCTGCTGGGTTGGGATCCCACACCCTTCACCTGCTTGCAAAGGTGAAAACAAAACCCCAAGTGTAAATGCCAGAGCTGGTGACCCAGAAAGATCATCCTGGAGCCCAGCTTTGTCTCAAGCCTTGGCTGAACACCAGAGCAGGTCATTTCCCAGTTTCTCCACTTTCAGTTCCATTGTCCCTGTTGTGATTCTCCCTCCCCACCCTTCCCACAGCTTGCTGCTTCCTAAACTGTGTGGCTGAGGTTCAGAGCCACGTGAAGGAGGTCTTGGGGCTGACTGGTCTGTGAAAGCATCATCCATGGCTGATGAACATCAAAGCAGAGTGGACTTTTCAGCTTAGAGGCTTGTCAGAACCAGGTTGTCTCAGCTGTCAGTACTTCTCTTGCTCTACAGCTTGTGAGTAACCATCCAGCTGCCCTTCTTCTCTGCTGTAATCACTCTGTGTCCCCAGCTGGAGAGTGTCTTGGAGGGCTCCTGAGTCTTACTGAGCCCTCCAAGTGATTTTGGCATAAGCAGTCAGGGAGAATCACCCTGGTACAATCTCACTGCCTTGCTCAGTGCCTTGGCTTCCTTGTCTCTGGAACAGGGCTAACTTTAGCCATCTCCTGATGACTCAGTCACCATGGTTTAGGGAAGGATGACACATACAGGCTGCTTCCCCTCAATGTGCTTTCCATAGTAAATCCCCATTCTCAGGCCCCTGCTACCACTGAGACAGCACAGAAAACCACCAGATAGGATGGGTTTCCAGGAAGCCCAAACCTTCTCCGGGTCCCTCTATGATTTCGCTTCTCACTCCATGCCTGTTGCCTCTTCTTCCTACTGGTCCAGTACTGTAGTAGATGGGAGAATAAAGCAGCCACCACAGAAACCTTCTTCTCAGCCCCATCATTTCTTGCACCTTCAACAACTGCATGTGGGTTGAGCCTTCTGAAACCTGAAGTTTTGTGTGTGCTTGGTCCTGACTGAAAATAAAGTATCCAGGATGATGAACCACTAAATCTTCCCTGTCCCCTTTCTTTTCCTTTTTCTTTTCATCTTTCCCCCTCCCCTCTGCTCTCCCATTCTTTTTTCCTTTCCTTTCCTTCCCCTTTCCTTTCCTCTTTTCCCTTTCCCCTCTCCCCTTTTCCCTCGCCTCTTCCCCCTCTCTGATCCCCTGCCCCCTTTCCCTCGCCCCTCCCCTTCTCCCTTCGCCTCTCCCCTCCGCTCCCGCCACGCCCCCCGTTTCCAGCATCTCCCCCCGGTGCCAGCCTCTCCTTAGCCGAGATCTACCCCTAGCGGCAGCGCCGCGTCACGACTACCCCCCCGCTTCCTCCCCACCCTCCCCTCCCCCGATCCCGGCCCCCCTCCCTGTTGCCCCCGATCTCCCGGTACCCCCCCGGCCCCTCTCCGCGGTGGCTGTGGGAGGAATTGGTTCGGTCAGGGGCTGTAGGGAACGCAGCAGCAGCAGCAGCAGCGGCCGAGCAGGAGGAAAGCCCCGAGCCAGAACCGAGCCTTGTTCCCTCCGCCCTGCCCTGGGCTGCGCTCCGCCCGGGCTCCCCAGCGCTGCGCCGGAGGTGGGAAGCCGCCCGCTGCTGTAAACCTGCTGCTTTGCCACGCACAAAGAGCGACTCCCAGCCATGAAGCTGCATCCCCCAAGCACCCACCGATCAGTGCACCCTGCCCTGCGAAGGTGGACCTGGAGATGGTGGCCTCCGTGCTCCACAGCAGTGTTTGTGTGGAGCTTCAACTGGAGCTGTGTGAGGCGCTCAGGCACTTACACTCCGTAACAGGGGCTGGTCAGGGGGAGGTTAGGGTTGGGCTTGAGGACCAATTTCTTCCCCCAAAGGATGGTCAAGCCCTGGAACGGGCTGCCCAGGGCAGTGGTGGAGTCTCCATCCCTGGAGGGGTTTCAGAGCTGTGTAGATGTGGTGCTGAGGGACGTGGTTTAGTGGTGACCCTGCAGTGTTGTGTTGACTCAATGATTTTAAAGATCTATGGTCAGACCCACCCATTACCCACAACAGTCATTTAAGCAGCTTATGGGGCTGGAACTTCATCCCATCCCACTGTGTTCTCCCCTGTGCTGGAACTGGTGGGCAGGTCAGCAGAGAAGTAAGTAGAGATCAAAGCCCCAGCAAAATGAACAGGGCATAAACCATGCAGGAACACACAACTAATATCCCAGAGAAGAAATCTCCTGTTCCAGCAGGGCTGCTCAGCATCCCTCCGTGACCTCAGCCAGCAGGAAGCTTGGCCCAAGGCTTGAGCCAGCATGACCAGCCCCCTCAGAAGAGTGGGAACAGCCCCTCCAGGAACTCCAACTGTGGGGCATCCTCACTGGAGACAGGAAGGGCAAGGAGAAAGAGACAGAGGCAGAAAGAAGACTTAAGCCCCAGTGCTTTAAACGGTGGAAAACGCCCCAGCAGTGCTCACTTTCAAGCCCTGTTTTGCTATTCAGGAGCTTGAAAGGCATCTTGCTCCCCCAGCCCTCCAAGAGCAAGCACAGATTTCACATGATGAAATATAAATAACCCAGGTTTGCAGCTTGGGCCAGGCTGGTGCAATCTCCTCAGGTTTTTCCTCTCTCTGTGCTGATTTGATACAAACAGCCTGCAAGGCACAACTTCATAAACCCCAACTTCAGAATAAGTGAGGTGAGGCCTCAACTCCCAGGTGAGCAGGGGAGGAGGGTGAGGAACAAGGAGCAGCTCCCCTCCTCATGGCCACCAAGAAAGGCTGCGAGAGGCACTGCTGACACTTTGGTGGCTGGTGGGAGCAAATGGGGATGCTCCAGCACATGGCCTGGGAGGGAAACACTCCACAGTTTGTGGAGTTTTGTGCATTTCAGGCTCCACCTTGAGCTATCACAGAAGAAGGTTTGTTAGCTGATGTTCCACCTTCAGCTGTCTCATGATGCTTCAGTCTCCCAGTAAAGGAAGGGTGTGCAACTCACTGTGCAGCATGGGCTTGAGGGCATCTTTGGAACACAATGAGGGGAGGGAAGCATGGGCTTGCAGGGAGTCAGACCAGGCCTGACCCTCCTGCAGTGGCTTTTACCTGTTAGGGTTCCACAGACTCCAGGTCTCTACCTACAGTCCAGAGAGACTGCAAGATGGTGCCCAGTGAGAGAAGAAGGAAAGGTGGAATGGTTTGGGTTGGAAAGGGCCTTAAAGATCATCCTAGTTCCAACATCCCTGCCATGGGCAGCAACATCTTCCACTAGATCCTGGGATCAACAGGGAGGGCAGGGTGCAGGAGATGCTTGTGGCTGCTGTGTGCTTTCCATGGTCACATCATCCACACCAGCTGCTTGTCCCAGGCTGGGCCAACTCCATCTCACAGCTTCCCATAGCCTCCTGTCCAGGCCAGCCTACTGTTAGCAGTAAGCTCCAAGAAGGACTGAAAGCACTTCAAGGAAGAATCACAGGAAGCCCTTAAGGACCATTTTGTCTTAACCCCATAGGTTAGTAGCCACTAACCCAGGTTTACATTCTGGAGCATTATGGAGGGCTTGCACTGCAGGAGGTGTTTATTCCTGCCTGGTGCCACTGTGGCTTCCTCATTAGTTATGGACATTTCCACTTTTTTTTTCTGGGCTAAAATAGACATTTTCTGACACCTTCAGTGCTTCTGTGTCTGCCTAGAGCCTCAGCACAATGTCCAGGTGTCCCAGTGTGATGGTGGCTCCTGCATGGTGCAGATCAGGCTGTCCCAAGTGAGCATCAGTGCCAGGCCCACAGTCCTGGGCATTTCTGTCCTCATGGCTTTTCCTCACCCATCTCTGTGCCACGTCCGTGCCCAAAGCTCACATCCATGTACCAGCAGGAGCCTGTGTCTCTGCTGTGAGAACCAGGAAAGTGCCCTGGTGGCAGATTCCAGTGCAGGGCATCAGCCTGCCTAATGTATCTGAGTGTTAGGGCCAAGCACAATGCAGAGATTAGAACAAACAAACAAACAACGAACCAAAAGCCACCAGGAGGCCCACAAAAAGCCCAAAAACCCGAGAGCAGAGATGCCTGTGCCTGGGAAGCAGCCCAGGGAACAATCTGTGCTGCTGAGCGAGGTGCATCAGAGTCACCACAAACTAGGACAAGCAGAAACTGTTTCTATAATTGGGAACTCAGCTGGAAGCTTTCTCTCCATCTTTTTTTGCCAGGCCAGATTTCCTACAGCATCACCTTAAAGCACTCCAGGTCCTACAGCACTCCAGGCTGCCCAGGCTATGCCATGGGTCCCATCCTGCCACATAGGCACCTTGTGGCATCGTCCCAGGAGGGATGCAGCACCAAAAGGGAGCTAAGCAAAGCCACAGCTGCCAGTGGGTGCTCCGTGGCTGGTGCTGCCGGTGCAGGATAGGAAGAGAGGAGATCCAGAAAGCTGCCTGTGTGTCCTCTGAACTCCAGCAGCCCTGACAGAGACAAGGGAAACGAGCTCAAAAGAAGCAAGTCTGGGCTTTCCTTCCACAAAGGAAGGTGGGGATGTTGTGACAGAGCAAATACACCCTGCTCGTCGCCTGGGCTGATGCACACTTGGGCACGCTGCCATGCAAAGACATCCCCCTGCTGCTGCTCCCAGAGCTCTCCTGCTTTCTGCACCCCGAAGAAGGGGAAGGGGGGGCTCACACAGGCAGTGCCAGCCCCTTCACACCCTTGGGCACAGAGCCAGGAGCAGAGTCTGGTCAGAGAACCCTCCCCAGGCCCTGTGGCGCTGCCATGAGCTGAGCTGGGGGGAAGGGACCAACCTGCACCAGCAGCAGTAGCAGGATGAAGACATTAGAAGTGCTTTGTAGGAAAAGGAGGGAAGGACAAAGAGAAGCTGAGAAAGGGCCATCCCCTGATGCAGTTCAATAGAAAACACTTGTGTCTCATCCTTCCTTTCTTTTTTTTCTGGTCTTATCCAGACCCTGTTTTCCATTTCAAATCAGCTCTGACACTTTGGTTACATCTCTTTTAATAAGCCAGATTGGGTCTTTAAAACTCATTCATCTGAGTGTCACAACCACTTTCAAAAATGAAGGGAAGAAAACCCACCAGTGTCTTGGTGCCCACCAGCCTGTGCAGGAGCAGAGGCTGGTGAGGCAGGAGAGGACATCCAGCTGCCTGCCTTACCCACCACCGTGCTGCTGGATGTGCCAGCCCCAGCAGAGGTGTGGCTCAGGGCTCCTCACCTCTCTCTGAAGGCCTTGGAATGGATCAAAGCTCATCATTGCAGCCCACACCACGACAAGGCAGAGGGCAGGGGGAGGCAGCAGCAAGACTCGAAGTGCCTTCAGTCCCCTTTGCTCCTCCTGACTCCTTCCTGGCTCTAGGCAGCAGAGCTGCTGGAGCAAACCTGCTCTGTAGGGTGCTGCCAGGGGATTTCCAGCTCCTCCCGCCTGACCCCAGTGCGCAGTCCCCTGGGCAATGTTGGGAGACCTTCCCAAAAATCCCTTCCCCCCTGGCAGCCTGGCTCAGCCTGGGGCTGGCAGCGCTGCAGCCAGCCTCTGCCTGCTCTCCATCCCCAAACCCACGCCGAGCTCTCACCCCTCCGCCCCGAGAGGCTGGGAGCGTGGGGGGAAGGCAGATGGAGGGAAGGTCTGGAGGAGAAGGCGTCTTGAAGGAGGAAAGTAACAACCAGCAACACTGAGAAAGGGATGAAATGTGACAGAAAAGTTGGCCTGAGGGAAATAACGGCAGCTAAAAATAACCCTCCAAAGGCTGCGAGGGAGAGGGAAGGAAAAGTGCTGATCTGAAATGGGGTTATGCTGCGGCCCTCCCCCACGCCTGCTCCTCCTGAGCCCCCCAGCTTTGGGGAGCAGAGGGCTGGAGCCGGCACGGCAGAGACCTCCAGCAGGGTTTCTCAGCTGGGCCGTGTGCCAGTCCTTGCCCAGGGGCAGGGCCAGGCAGCACCGCGCAGGGCCCAGGCTGCCGCCTGCAGAGCTCCCTGCCCGCCCCAGCCCTGCGTGCCTGCCAGCCCCTCGCCTTGATTACATCTCCCTGCTTCCTTCCCGACTTGAGCACAGAAAGCCTCTTTGCCATTCATTTACCCAGGGACTTCACTGGTATTTAATAAACTCGATTAAGCAAGCGCCTTAATTTGCTTTCGTAATGAAAACATAATTGTTTCGGCAGTCACAATGCAGGGACTCTCCACTGCCAGTGGCGAGTGTGAGGGAGCTGCCTAATAAAGCACAGAAGAGCCCAGAACTCAGGCAGCTATTCGTTCTTCCCCTCAGGAAATAGCCACCTTAGCACCTCACCAGGGCCTGGCCAAGAGCAGGGGAGGAGGAGACGCTGCTGTGCGAGGTGCTGCTGTGAGAGATGTGCTGGCCGCACGGTTTAGGGTGCTCTGCCTCCCTCACCCTGGTCACTTGTGCCAGCATAGGTTCAGTCTCTCCTCATAAAAACATGCATCAGCAGAGCAGGAGTTGTTCTTCATGTTCACTCACCTTGCAGCTCCACAGAATCACAGAATTGTCAGGGTTGGAAGGGACCTCAAGGATCAGCCAGCTCCAACCCCCCTGCCATGGGCAGGGACACCTCATACTGCAGCAGGTTGCTCACAGCCACATCCAGCCTGGCCTTAAAATCCTCCAGGGATGAACCTTCCACCACCTCCCTGGGCAACCTGTGCCAGTCTCTCACCACCCTCATGGGGAACAACTTCTTCCTAACATCCAAGCTGAATCTACTCACTTCTAGTTTTGTTCCACTCCCCCCAGTCCTATCACTCCCTGACACCCTCAAAAGTCCCTCCCCAGCTTTCCTGTAGCCCCCTTCAGATGCTGGAAGGCCACAATTAGGTCTCCTCAGGGCCATCTCTTCTCCAGACGGAGCAGCCTCAACTCTGTCAGTCTCTGTTCATAGCAGAGCAGCTCCAGCCCTCTGCTCATCCTCGTGGCCCTTCTCTGGACACCTTCCAGCACCTCCAGAGCCTTCTTGTAACAGAGGCTCCAGAACTGGAGGCAGTACTCCAGATGGGGTCTCACCATCCCATGCAGGATCTATGGGTCCCATGTAGGAATTCCTGTGTCTCAAGTAATGTGTGGTAGGACAAGAGGAAACAGCTTCAAGCTGCACCAAGGAAAGGTTTAGGTTGAAGATGAGGAACAATTTCTTCCCCAGAAGGGAATAGGAAGCCTGGAATAGGCTGCTCAGGGCAGTGGTATAGTCCCCATCCATTAAGGGGTTTCAAAATCATGTAGATGTGGTGCTGAGGGACATGGATTAGTGGTGACCTGGCAGTGCTGGGTTAATGGTTGGACTTGATGATCTTAAAGGTGTTTTCCAACCCAAACTAACTCCATGGGTGATAATAGAGTGGCACAGCTCTGAGCCCTCTCAGGCCTCTCGGTGCACATGGGCACAAGCCAGGCTAGGGAGAGTTTGCAGCTCTGTGTATGGATGTGGGCACAGCCCTTCACACTTGAGCTGTGCCCACCAGCACCCAGCAACACATCTCACAGCAGCCTTGGTGCAGACAGATGGGGAAAAGAAGTGACTTTGCAAACAGTGGGTGTAGTGGCAAACCCCCCAAAGCTGAGAAGGAAGTCATCATCTGTAGGCTTTGTATTGTCAGATGAGGTCTCTATAGAGACCAAAGAGAGAGAACCCTGCTCGTTTCATGCAGTTTGTGCTGAGCTATTTCTCCTGATGGATGATTTGGAAAATACTGCAACCAGTGCAGACATGGATGAGCAGCAGCAGAGGTCATCGTGGCCAGGAGGAGCTGGGGAAGCCCAGAGCCTACCTGTGCTCTCTGAGGAAGACTCAGGGGAAGAAGGACCCCGCGTTTGTGCTGAGTGTGACTTGTGCAGAGGAGAAACAGGAGCAGGGGAAAGAGCCAGATGGTTCCATTTTGTCTGAAAAGGCAGAGAGGGAAGATGTAACTTGGGAATCTCCCCAGAACAAGCCATCTGTGAGGTGTGAGGCCTGTGTTGCTGCTGGCAGGGCAAGGTAGCCAAAATACTGAAGCAGCTAAGGATGCTGTGCTCAGTGTGAAGCAGAGCTCCATCCCATTCCTGCCTTCCCTTTGTGTCTCTGAGGTCACCAGTAACCTAAGCAAGAACTTAATCTTTTTCCTTCTCCTATTTTTCCCCCCTCTGCTATAATAGGTTTGTATTTTCCTTGCCCTGCCTGCTGCTGACCAGGATCTCTGGGAATCTTGTGAGCCCAAGGTGATTCCCTCCCCCTCCAAAAAACCAAAACAAGTGTTGTGGACAAATGCTTTAAAATATTAGAACTGGTCTGGAGCTCTCATGAGCCAGACTATTTCCCAATGAAGCTCCAGTGATCCATTTAGGAGCTGCCAGCATCAAGGGCAAAGTCCTGTGGAGCACTTGGGCCCCCAGCACCCTCCCTTCCCTTCCCAGCAAGCAGCCACTGGGAAGTCCCATCCTGTCTGAGGCCCCAAAGAGTTGTCACAGAGCATTAGCCACTGTGAGAAAGGAGGTCTGGGATGGGGGAAGCTCCTGAGTTGTCTTCTTTGCACAGTTCATGCCTCTGGAGATCTCATTCCCTCTGGAATGACCCAGCACCCCCCAAGGAGAGACCACCCCTCGCAGGTCTCCTTCCAGCGCAGGCCAGGATGTCCTCATGCCTGCTCATGCTGTTGCCACCGCAGTGTTCATCCCCAGTCCCCAAGCTGGCCCCCTCTTCCATGAGGAACTGCGGGTGGGAGAGGGCAAAGGAGAGTGTCCATCCTCCTGCAGTGACCTTCCTGCTGCGGGCTCTGCTGCTTCAAAGGCGTCCTCCCTGCAGATGGTTTCCAACGCTGACAGATAAACAGGGGCATAAATCTGGGCAGGGTCATGGTCTAACTGTGAGCCCACCCGTGAGCAGGAATGCAAGATCCAGAGCAGGCAGAGGGAAGGGACCAGCTGATAACACGCTGGCTGTGGGTAATGCCCAGTTATTTGGTGTCAAGCTGTAAATCAGCCCAGCCCCAGCCCTCATTCAGCTAGGTGAGGTGCCCCAGTGCTGCTACATTCCGATGCTGGGGCTCGCTGCATGGTCCTTGCTTTAGCCCTCTGGAGCAGGTCTTGGGGACTCAAGCCAGCAGTTCCCTGCACCCACAAAGCTTCAAAGGTACAATCAAGGCAGGAGGCTTTAGTTTGGGGAGGGGATTGTGCAGGAGGGAGACTGAAAGAAGGGTGAGAGATAAAAGAACCACCCCTCCGAATCACTAATATCAAAGCGGCCTGGAAGGGCTGAGGGGGTCTTCAGACACAAATAAGCCCCGGGTGGGAGTGCAGGAGGCACCGCTGGCCCAAGCCATTCAGCTCTGCAAATATCCATCAGGCCTTCCTGACACGTCGTTATTAGCTTTCCTACGCTGAATTGCACAGGGATAAACTTGGGGCTGGGAGGGAAAACCGCAGAGATTATTGTCAGCCCCGGCGCTGCCACGCGCTGTGCGCTTCCCCCCCCCCCACCCTCCTCTTTCCTTCCCCCCCTCTTCCCCACTCCGCCTTTTTTCCAGCCAGGAACACAAAGGAAATTCATGGCATTGCTACGGCTAATACCGCAGGAAGCGTTGGTGGGCTTGAAAGAGGAGAAAGAATTAGAGGGCTCATCCAGGCAGAGGGGATGTGGGGGGTGAAGAAGGGTGGGGAGGGGGAGCAGAGAGGGAGGGTGGAAGATGAGGCTGCTGAGAGCAGCTGATCGCAGTCAAATGATAGTTTGAAGCGTTGGGGTATTTGGGGTGGGGGTAAAGGAGGAAAAAAAGGGGGAGTGGGGGGAAGGAGGCTTCAATAAAACAAATTGGATTTAAATCCTTGGGTAAAGCTGGTTCCCAGCGAGTAAGCACGGGGAATGGGAGGCTTGGGTTACACTTGGACAACCACACAGCCTCTCCCTGCAGTTTGCTAACAAGGGCACGGGGGAGGCCAGGGCTGGGGGTTCCGAGGGGTGGTGGTGGGGCTGGCGGACACCCTGCTCCCCACCCGTGCCTGCACACTCTGTGTCATCCCCCTTTGTCTTCCTCACACATCAGAGGAATCCCCAAATGCTGCCAGGCTGCCGATCCTCCACCTTCTCCTCTCCACTTCCCACCCAAAGCCCTAAAATTCTGTGTGTCCCCCTCTCCATTTCAGTTCATCCCGATCCACAGATTCCCTGGGCCCCCAGCAGCCCCATGCAGAAGCCCAGTGCTTGCTCTGCCTGGCTTGTTTGGCTTCAATAGAGCATTAAAACCCTCATGGTGCAGGAGAGCTAAAAACAATGCCTTGGGAAGCTGCCACTCATCCCAGAGCCGTCTTGAAGGAGCCATCTGAGAGGTCTCTGTGGTCCTCCCTGAACGCTGGTGCCATCCCCATCAGCTCCACTTATGTGTTGACCCCTGGAGGTCAATGGCCTAAGAGGAGGATCCACCACCACCCTCCTTTTCACTTGCCATAATCAGGGGTTGATGTCAGGTCTCCAGAGAGGTACAAGCCTCCCACATTAACTCCCTTGCTGCCAAGTTAACTGCCCATAACAATAAAGATACAATCAGCACTAAAGGCTAAAAATAGCCCGAGGTGATTGTCAGCAGTGGAAATGAAGATCGGTGGGTGTTGTGGAGCGGGGATAAAGACAGAAGATTCATGGTTCAGCTCCCCCTCATGGGCAGATGATCGTGGTTTATCTGGGAGCATCTGTGGCCCCGTCAAGCTGGCCAGAGAGCTGGGCTCTCCCTGCCCCTGGGAAGGCAGGAGGTGGCATTCCTGCAGCAGCATGAGGTGGCATTTCTCCAGCAGCTCCCCGTGCCAGTGAGCAGCCAGGCCAATCTTGGAAGGAATGGCTCAGCTGCAAATGGCTCCAAAGCTAGCCTGGGCCCATGCAAACGCCACATCAGCTCCAGCAGATAATTTCCCCTGTGGCCTCCAAGCACTTTCTGCAGGGGATATTTCCCTGGGCAGCAGGTGAGAGTGTGAGGCTTAAGCTGCTGGTAGGAGGGATTAAAGATCTGAGCCAAGACTAACCTCAGTGAATTGTGCTGAGGAGAGGCTGGCTTCTAGTCTGCCTCCACTTGCTGCGCTCGATTTAATGAAGCAAATCGATCTGCTGCCACAGCACCTCCTGCCACAGGTGGGGAAAGGGCTCAGGGTGCATCCAGTTGCACATGATCCTGCCTAGAATGAGGTGAGCAGGGTGGCAGAGATGGAGGGGAAGGCTGTTTGGATGCAAAAGGTGAATAGAGCCCTGTGTGCTGTGCCTGTGAGCAGTGATGCTGAAGCACCTGGCTGGGAGCAAAGGAGATCTGAGTGAGGAGCAGAAATGGGCTAAGGGGGACAGGAAGCCTGCAGGGCTGGGGGACAAAGCTGCACAACACCCTCTGAGGCTCTGGGGTGCCCCAGGTTGGTGAGGTGGGCAGCTCTGACATTGGCTTCAGGTAGGCTCAGGTCTCCTTCCCAATCCCCACCACAGAACCACAGAATGGTCCAGGCAGGAAGGGACCTCCAAAGGTCACCTAGTCCGACCTCCCCACAGTCAGCAGGGACATCCCCAACTAGATCAGGTTAGGAATCCTGACTTCTCTCAATGTCCCTGGGATTAGAGGCTCCAATCCAGATATGTTTGCTTGAATCAAGCCCCCTGGGAAGGTGGTGTTCCCATAGTCCCATGATGGTCTCTCCTCCCAGGCAACCAGCAAGAGAACGAGGGGACACAGTGTCAAGTTGTGCCAGGGGAGGTTCAGGCTGGATATTGGGAAGAAGTTTTTCACAGAGAGAGTTATGGGCCACTGGAATGTGCTGCCCAGGGGGGTGGTGGAGTCACCATCCCTGGAGATCTTCAAGAAAAGCCTGGATGAGGCACTTGAATAGAAATAGAAATAGAAATAGAAATAGAAATAGAAATAGAAATAGAAATAGAATAGAATAGAATAGAATAGAATAGAATAGAATAGAATAGAATAGAATAGAATAGAATAGAATAGAATAGAATCAACCAGGTTGGAAGAGACCTTTGAGATCATCAAGTCCAACCTATCACCCAACACCATCTAATCAACTAAACCATGGCATCAAGCACCCTATTCAGTCTCTTCCTAAACACCTGCAGTGATGGTGACTCCACCACCTCCCTGGGCAGCACATCCCAATGGCCAATCTCTCTTTCTGTGAAGAACTTCTTCCTAACGTCCAGCCTAAACCTCCCCTGGCACAGATTGAGACTGTGTCCTCTTGTTCTGCTGCTGGTTGCCTGGGAGAAGAGACCAACCCTCTCCTGGCTACTTAGTTTGGTTGATTGGATAGGGCTGGGTGATAGGTTGGCCTGGATGATCTTGGAGGTCTCTTCCTGCCCAGGGAGGTGGTGGAGTCCCCATCCCTGGAGGTGTTCAAGAGGGGATTGGACGTGGCACTTGGTGCCATGGTTTAGTAGTCATGAGGTCTGTGGTGACAGGTTGGACTCGATGACCTTTGAGGTCTCTTCCAACCTGGGTGAATCTGTGACTCTGTGTGATTCTATGACTGATTCCTGCTGAAGATGCAGCCCGTGCTGGAAGCCGCCACATTTTGGGGTGGTGGGTTGCTCGGGGAGGTGGGATCCTCCCCCCTCCTCAGTTTCCTTGGAGGCAGCCCTGGGAGCGAGCACTCCGCACTCCTCTCCTTTCTCTGGGGCCCTGGAGCCGCGGGATCGTCATGGCAGAGGGAGAAATCTGGAAGCTATTGCTCCGGTGCACCTCTTCAGCGGGAACGCCGTGCCCAGTTCATTTCCTTTAAGGAAACACAACCCGAGGGGATAATTAGAGCTCCTCTGCGTACACAATCCCACACTGTTTATCCAACACAAATTAAAAAACCTGGTCCTCAGGAACACGGAGCTGGGGGGGTTGGGGGGGAGATAAAGAAGCCATCAGCTCCCAGACGGCTTTCATTACCGCCCCGCCACACCGGGCCCCTCCGACCGCTCTCTGCTTTAGCAGGACGAGGGCAGAGAAGCTGCGACCCCCCAAGCGCAAGAGGGGGCTCCGGAGGTACACCTGGGGTGCTGGAAATAAAGGGGGGGATGGCAAATGGGAAGGGTTTTGTACCAGCAGCCACCTCTCCCCCGTGGTTTTGTGCCTCTTGTTTCGTGCAGTCAGGTCTTGCTCACACACAAACTGCGTGAAAGCCTCCTTGGGGTTGAGAAATCCTGGAGGACTTCAGCAGAGCTTGGGAGGTGCTGAAGGCCAGGCAAGTTGGGGTGTGTGGGGGTGTGTGTTCTCACCTTCTGCTCTCCAGCAGGCAGGAGAAGAGAGCCCCCACCACTGGTGGTGGCTCTCCCAGCACCAGTAGTTAACAGGGAGCCTCGATGGACCCCAAAGATGCAGAGGGAGGTGAAGGAGGAGTGGGGAAAGGCCATGGAGCCCAGTCCTCAGAACGCTCAGAGCCAGAGCCACAGCTTGAATCCAGCAGGTCTTGCTCCGTCACTGTGCTGTGGGCAGGCTGAACAGGGGAAAAATGCCATCTGGGGTCTCACTTGAAAGAGTTTTTACAAGCAGTGGGATTTTATTACAAGCAGTCTAGTAATGGTGTGATTTCTGTGTTGGTCTGTGGTGGGAGGGTAGGGGTTGGGAGAGGGGCTGCCCTGGAGCAGCACAGAGCATGTCCCTGGGACCTTCCTCCTGCTGCCAGAGCCAGGGCAGCCACCCCAGGCAGAGGCACTGAGGACCCTGCTACTGGCACTAGAGAAAATCCTCTGCCCTGCTCGAAATCTGCTCTTCCAAGATCCATCCCAGAGGAGCCCAGACTGCATTTGAATGCTTTGCCCTGCGGTAAAACAATGAGAATGTGAGAGACCAAAACATCTGGGGACACGTGGGAAGAGGCCAGCAGCATCCCCCAGCACCCACAGACCACACTGTGGGGCTCAGAGGAATCTGTGCCAGCGATCTGGGAAGGGACCATGGGCACTGCCTGGTTGCAGGGCTTGAGACCCTGGCCCCAAACCCAAGAGCACATGGCAGTGGTGGCATCCTCTTCTAATCACCCACCCTCCCCTGGAAGCCGGAGCTCATTATGGGCAAAGCTGTTTGTTTGTTTTGTTAATTGATACCAAGAGGCCCTGTCTGGGGGTGCATGGCTCAGCCTTGCTCTTCTGAGCCCCTTCTCCATCCCTGACAGCACCTCATTGCAAGCCAATTTTCCAGCATGGTTTCTGTGGCCTGGGAATGTGTTTCGGGATCCTCATTTAGAGACCTCAGCCAAACCTTTTCCATCTCACCCTCTTTGCTCTCCATCGCTTCTCCCTCTGTGCTGCTCTCCATGGGTCAGCTTCACATACACAGAGTCCCCTTGCAAGCACCTCCTGGGACTGTGTGACTGGGAGCAAGATAGAGGGGGCTGGCTTGGTGACACTGAGCATCCTTGGCCATGTCTAGGATGAGCACCTGCAGGAGGTTCCAGCACAAGCTACGCTGCTGCTGGTGTTTCATGGCAACCCCTGCTCTGACAAGGTGAGAAAAGACACAGTGCAAACCCCACATCTCACTTAAGCCAACCTAAGCCTTCAGGCACCCTCAGCCAGCAGTGCTGTGGGGAGAAGCTGGACTGTTCCTGTCTCCAACCTCCCCTTTCTACCCCCATAGCACCTCCTGCCTTTTAGTGGCACAAATGCCTTTGTAGCCAAGTGATGACCAAGGCTGGGAAGAGCTACACTTGAAGCAAAAGCCACCACTGCTTCTTTGGACTGCTTTCTGCTGGCTCCAAACCTGTGCCCAGCAGCAGGCTGCTCCTCCTCACCCTGCTTCGTCCAGAGCTGCTCTCCTCCACATCTGGATGCCATGGGAAGAGGGAAAAAACCCAAGACCAATGAAATCTATCAGGTGAGAAAACCTTTCTGGAGGATGAGAAATAAAAGTCCTTCCTCAGCCTCCCTTCACACACGTGGTCAAGGGAGCATCTGTCCTGCTCTCTGTGATCTCATAGAATCATAGAATCAAACAGGTTGGCTAAGACCTCAGAGATCATCAAGTCCAACCTATTACCTCATACCTCACACCTCCTGACAGCTAAACCGTGGCTCCAAGTGCCACATCCAAGCCGGTTTTGGACACCTCCAGGAACGAGGACTCCACCGAGATGGGAAAGGTGAGATGGGAAAAGCAAAGGTGCCACACAAAGGAGGGAGAGCTGCTGGTGTGTGCAGCATTCCTGCCTTCCTAAGAACCCTGGGAGGAAATCAGAGGCACAGGTAAGGGACATGGGAGGCTTGATCTGGCCAGTAACCCAGACTCACTGGCAAGCAGTGACCGCCACAGGGAGGTCCCGCGGCCCAAGGGTGGTAGCGCCCTGAGCCCGGATGCAGTGCTCCCTGTCGAGTGAGGAAGAGGGTGGAACTGGGCCACAGGGTGTTCAGAGAGCCCAGCATGCCTCTGCATCCTCTCCTATGGCTCTGCACAGCTTGGCTCCCCCTTCCTGCTGGCGTTGCTGGGGGAACATGTGTCTAGCAGATTTTTATTAGCTGTGCAGCCTTGCCTTGCTCGCTTTCTGTCTCTCTCTCTCTCTTTTTTTTCTTCTCCCTGCTTGCTTGACAGAATTTAGATTAGACAAAACATGAGATCATTTCTGCCTGCAAAGAAAGGAAACCAAAGAGAAGCAGAAACTGCCTCTCTCTTCTGCACTCCTTTCCTACCACACTCCGTCCTCTCCACCTACCCCAGCCCCATCCCTCCCTCCCAGCAGGCAGCTTTCTGGCTTCCCAGATGTGCTGAAAATCCGGGGCAGACCTGCTGCTTGCCACCACCTCATCCTCAAACCATCTCTCTCCTCATGCCCAGCAGAGCTGTTTGCTCTCACCTCTCTGCTGTGGGCCAGCCTGGACAGCTTCATGCTCCATGTTGCATGGAGCCAGCGTGTCCAGAACTGCTGGCATCCTCCCTGGGGGTGATGTCCTGCCAGGGCAGAGGCTTTGCCAGAGTGCCTGGCACTTACACCCCAGGGCTCTGATGGTCTTAGGCAGTGCTGCACCTTGAGCCATATGCTGAAGGTTTCCCCATCCATGCTTCTTCCCACCCTGGTTAGGGAGTGATGGCTCCCAGTGAAAAGGGAATGAGAGCCAAACTGGAGTATGCTGGATGGGCTTTGCAGCAGCAAAAGACCCTTGGTCTTCATGGAGTGAAGGTAGGAGCCTGTTGCCCATCTGAGCACCCCTGGCACAGCACTGGGTGTCCCTGCTGAGCTTCTCCCCTTCCCCAGGAAAAAACATAGGAAGGAGACAGCACTGTGCTGCTTCCCTTTCCATGAAGGAATCTGCAGCTAGCTTTCTGGACACCTGGAGGAGCTGGAAAAATGATCTAACATCTCCCAGGGACTTGCAGAAATGGAGGGAGGTGTGAGAGAGGGGGAGGAAGGCAACTCTGTAGCCATGAGCCACATGGGCAGCTGGGAGGTGGGAGGATTTTCCCTCTCTTCCCCAGTTTCCAGAGAAGAGAAGGTCCCAGGCTCCATTCAACATCACAGCCCAAACACTCAGAGCGTGATCATGGTGTCATGGATAGGTCAATCTCCATCCCTGGGAGCCATCCATGGTGACCCCAGATGGCTCTTCCCCATATTTCTAGACCCAGGGCATCACCTCCTCTTTATTCCCTCCAGCCTCTTTCACACCTCCTGGGATATGCAGAATCCTAGAATCCCACCACAGTGGGGGTTGGAAGGGACCTCTGGAGACCATCTAGTCCAGCTCTCCTGCTAAAGCAGGGTCACCTGAGCAGGTTGTCCAGGTATACATCCATGCACCCTATCCAATGTGAGGGCAAAGAAGGGCAAAGGAATGCAGCCTCCTGAGGAGCCAGGGAGGCTCTGCTTGGGTGAAATGGTTTTGTGACAACCCAAGAATTTGGAAGTAAGTCAAAAGTACCTACAAAACCTTTTGGAAGGCCTCTTGACACCTCATGAGATGCAGACAGGGAGATGGGGTTCCTTCCTTCACCTTTCAGGACATTTGGCCCCGACCTTGCTGCTCTTTCCTCAGTTTTCTTTGGCTGTGGCCCCTGAGGATGTTTTGAGAAGGAAACCTTCATTTCAGGCCTCTGCTTTTCCCAGAGCCTGAAGCTGTAAGGAACAAAGCACAACCTGTGAAGCACCTCAAAATACCACATGAACTCAGTTCTGCCTGTCCTTTGGGTCCTCTGTGCTCGCTGGTGGCTCCACATGGGTGAGACATCAGCTCAGGGCAAGCAGAGGCCGCATTAGACCTCCAGTTGCCATCTAAAATCCCACACATGCCGAGCAACATCCTCACCTCGAGGACAAAGCCATCCCAAATGCCAGCAGAACATGTGGGAGGTGTATCTCAGGTTGCTCTCGAAGGCACAGCTCGAGGAGTTTCGTCCCACCACGATGTCACAGCATGGAGAGGCTCCAAGAGCCTGGCACAGCAGCTCACCAACAGAGCAGCCGGAGCTCTTCACGCCAAGAGCAGAACATCTCGAATCCTGAACTTCCCAGTTCTCTGGAAGCCCAGGGAAATGTCATCTGCCTGCTTCCAATGCAGGGAGAAGCTGCTGAATGCAAGCCAGCCCTGGTGAAAGCTGGGAGATGCATCCCACAACTGATACCTGGGAGGACGCTGGAGCGAGGGTAGGTGTGTGGAGAGGTGGCCTGTGTCGGCACTTGGGCTTGGGGGGGAAGGAAAAGGCACTTCCCATCACTTTCAAAGCACCAGGGCCAGCTGGAACAAGGGGTCCCCCTTGCCACCACTCCCTCCATCCTGGCACTGGGATCTTCCAAGGAGAGGCAGCCATGGGGGGCATGAGGAGATCCCACGGGAAGGGAAGGGAAGGGAAGGGAAGGGAAGGGAAGGGAAGGGAAGGGAAGGGAAGGGAAGGGAAGGGAAGGGAAGGGAAGGGAAGGGAAGGGGAAGGGGAAGGGAAGGGAAGGGAAGGGAAGGGAAGGAAGGGAAGGGAAGGGAAGGGAAGGGAAGGGAAGGGAAGGGAAGGGAAGGGGAAGGGAAGGGAAGGGAAGGGAAGGGAAGGGAAGGGAAGGGAAGGGAAGGGGAAAACTGCAACACACAGCCCTTTGTGGTGGCATGCTTGCCCCTGCTATGACCTGGAGCCTGGTGCACAAAGCCCACTTCCATTGCTGCTTGCAGAGCCTTGAAACTCATTCCTGGCTGTTCATTTCCCCTGGTGCTGTGTTTGCCAGGCATCCCCTGACCCATGCCCATGCCCCCCTCTACTGGTTCATGCCCTCATCCACTCATTCTGGCCTGTGGCCATGTCCACCCATCCCATCCCCAGCATGTGCCCTGTGCTTCAGCCCCTGTGCTTTTGTTGGGGGTGAGCTCCAGCACACCAGTCTCCTATTATAGCTTATTAGAGGGCTATTATAGACTCACTCATTTAGAGAATTACTCATTTTTTAGGCCTTTCAGGAACTTTAATGAGTTGTTTTTAAACACAGGCAGCAGATGTGGCCTTGGGATGAGCTCCTTTGAAACCTTCCCTCCCCCAGCCCCGTGTCACGGGCAGCGGCACCCAGCTGGGATCCCTCCCCTGCTCCCGAAGGAGGG